>NW_027617395.1:0-121041 GCF_964187855.1 Myxine glutinosa
TTTCAACTTAGACACATGTTCGGAAGAGACAACAACAGGGAGCGTTGTGCGGACGTTTCACATTCCATGTGAGTAAGAGAATCACCTTTCAGGACGTCATGACATTCATTGTGCTCGCAATATAAATGGTATTTCTTTGAGGAAACTAATGTGAATCTTGTCGTGTTTCGATCACATTTTGATCCATAATTATTTTCTATATTATCGATTGGAGGTTTCACGGCTGTGGGATTTCTATGACGTGCCTCCATGGAGTTGTTTACCTGGGGTGGGAATCTTGATCCAGATATAAAGGGTCATGCGGGTGTTTTGTATGAAGAGCGAGTTTATCATATGTATAATATATATATACATCAGGAATACATCAGGAAGAAGATAATTGTTCTTTGGTCATTTATTGTTACATATCTTTTCTACCTGTCCCAGCTTGTATAATAATCATAAAAGTAGGACCGTGGGTCCTGAAGCTCACCTGGATCACGAGCTACAATCACTCAAACCCCCCACAGACCCTCTCAGACAATGATGTTTTTAATGTGGTGAACAAACCGTGAACAAACCGTGAGCCGGGAAACAATATCTCTCCGTTCTCAGGACCGAACTCTCTTATCTGTCTCCCTCTTCCAAATCCTGGTGGCGTCTGGTCAAATCTGTTTCTGGTGTTTGTTCCCCCTCCATCCCCTCCCTCACCTCAAATGTCCACACGGCTGACTCCGCAAGTGAAAAAGCTGAATGCCTCAACTCTGTGTTTGCCTCTAAATCTTGTGTTCCAAACCCCTCCAAACCCCATGTGTTCCAAACCAGTGCAGGAAACCACTTTTGCACTTGTATTAGTGTGGAAAAAACACTTTTTGCACTTGTGATAGTGTTGAAAAACCACTTTTCGCACTTGTGTTAGTGTTGAAATACCACTTTTCGCACTGTGTTAGTGTTGAAAACCACTTTTCGCACTTGTGTTGGTGCAGGAAACCACTTTTGCACGTGTATTAGTGTGGAAAAAACACTTTTCGCACATGTGATAGTGTTGAAAAACCACTTTTTCGCACTTGTGTTTGTGTTGAAAAACCACTTTTCGCACTTGTGTTAGTGATGAAAAACCACTTTTCGCACTTGTGTTGGTGCAGGAAACCATTTTTGCACTTGTATTAGTGTGGAAAAAACACTTTTTGCACTTGTGATAGTGTTGAAAAACCACTTTTCACACTTGTGTTAGTGTTGAAAAACCACTTTTCGCACTTGTGTTAGTGTTGAAAAAACCACTTTTCGCACTTGTGTTGGTGCAGGAAACCACTTTTGCACGTGTATTAGTGTGGAAAAAACACTTTCGCACTTGTGTTTGTGTTGAAAAACCACTTTTCACACTTGTGTTAGTGTTGAAAAACCACTTTTCGCACTTGTGTTGGTGCAGGAAACCACTTTTGCACTTGTATTAGTGTGGAAAAAACACTTTTTGCACTTGTGATAGTGTTGAAAAACCACTTTTCGCACTTGTGTTAGTGTTGAAAAACAACTTTTCGCACTTGTGTTAGTGTTGAAAAACTACTTTTCGCACTTGTGTTGGTGCAGGAAACCACTTTTGCACTTGTATTAGTGTGGAAAAAACACTTTTTGCACTTGTGATTGTGTTGAAAAACCACTTTTCGCACTTGTGTTAGTGTTGAAAAACCACATTACGCACTTGTGTTGGTGCAGGAAACCACTTTTTGCACTTGTGTTAGTGTTGAAAAACCACTTTTCGCACTTGTGTTAGTGTTGAAAAACCACTTTTCGCACTTGTGTTGGTGCAGGAAACCACTTTTGCACTTGTATTAGTGTGGAAAAAAACACTTTTTGCACTTGTGATAGTGTTGAAAAACCACTTTTCGCACTTGTGTTAGTGTTGAAAAACCACTTTTCGCACTTGTGTTGGTGCAGAAAACCACTTTTGCACTTGTATTAGTGTGGAAAAAACACTTTTAGCACTTGTGTTAGTGTTGAAAAACCACTTTTTGCACTTGCGTTAGTGTTGAAAAACCACTTTTCGCAATTGTGTTGGTGCAGGAAACCACTTTTGAACTTGTATTAGTGTGGAAAAAGCACTTTTCACACTTGTGTTAGTGTTGAAAAACCACTTTTTCGCACTTGTGTTAGTGTTGAAAAACCACTTTTCGCACTTGTGTTAGTGTTGAAAAACCACTTTTCGCACTTGTGTTGGTGCAGGAAAACACTTTTGCACTTGTATTGGCGTGGAAAAAACACTTTTTGCACTTGTGATATTGTTGAAAAACCACTTTTCGCACTTGTGTTAGTGTTGAAAAACCACTTTTCGCACTTGTGTTAGTGTTGAAAAACCACTTTTCGCACTTGTGTTGGTGCAGGAAACCACTTTTGCACGTGTATTAGTGTGGAAAAAACACTTTTCACACTTGTGATAGTGTTGAAAAACCACTTTTCGCACTTGTGTTTGTGTTGAAAAACCACTTTTCGCACTTGTGTTAGTGATGAAAAACCACTTTTCGCACTTGTGTTGGTGCAGGAAACCATTTTTGCACTTGTATTAGTGTGGAAAAAACACTTTTTGCACTTGTGATAGTGTTGAAAAACCACTTTTCACACTTGTGTTAGTGTTGAAAAACCACTTTTCGCACTTGTGTTAGTGTTGAAAAACCACTTTTCGCACTTGTGTTGGTGCAGGAAACCACTTTTGCACTTGTATTAGTGTGGAAAAAACACTTTTTCGCACTTGTGTTTGTGTTGAAAAACCACTTTTCACACTTGTGTTAGTGTTGAAAAACCACTTTTCGCACTTGTGTTGGTGCAGGAAACCACTTTTGCACTTGTATTAGTGTGGAAAAAAACACTTTTTGCACTTGTGATAGTGTTGAAAAACCACTTTTCGCACTTGTGTTAGTGTTGAAAAACAACTTTTCGCACTTGTGTTAGTGTTGAAAAACCACTTTTCGCACTTGTGTTGGTGCAGGGAAACCACTTTTGCACTTGCATTAGTGTGGAAAAAACACTTTTTGCACTTGTGATTGTGTTGAAAAACCACTTTTCGCACATGTGTTAGTGTTGAAAAACCACATTACGCACTTGTGTTGGTGCAGGAAACCACTTTTGCACTTGTATTAGTGTGGAAAAAACACTTTTCGCACTTGTGTTTGTGTTGATAAACCACTTTTCGCACTTGTGTTAGTGATGAAAAACCACTTTCGCAATTGTGTTGGTGCAGGAAACCATTTTTGCACTTGTATTAGTGTGGAAAAAACACTTTTTGCACTTGTGATAGTGTTGAAAAACCACTTTTCGCACTTGTGTTAGTGTTGAAAAACCACTTTTCGCACTTGTGTTAGTGTTGAAAAACCACTTTTCGCACTTGTGTTGGTGCAGGAAACCACTTTTGCACTTGTATTAGTGTGGAAAAAACACTTTTTGCACTTGTGATAGTGTTGAAAAACCACTTTTCGCACATGTGTTAGTGTTGAAAAACCACTTTTCGCACTTGTGTTAGTGTTGAAAAACCACTTTTCACACTTGTGTTGGTGCAGGAAACCACTTTTGCACTTGTATTAGTGTGGAAAAAACACTTTTTGCACTTGTGATAGTGTTGAAAAACCACTTTTCGCACTTGTGTTAGTGTTGAAAAACCACTTTACGCACTTGTGTTGGTGCAGGAAACCACTTTTGCACTTGTATTAGTGTGGAAAAAACACTTTTCGCACTTGTGTTTGTGTTGAAAAACCACTTTTCGCACTTGTGTTAGTGTTGAAAAACCACTTTTCGCACTTGTGTTGGTGCAGGAAACCACTTTTGCACTTGTATTAGTGTGGAAAAAACACTTTTTGCACTTGTGATCGTGTTGAAAAACCACTTTTCGCACTTGTGTTAGTGTTGAAAAACCACTTTTCGCACTTGTGTTCGTGTTGAAAAACCACTTTTCGCACTTGTGTTGGTGCAGGAAACCACTTTTGCACTTGTATTAGTGTGGAAAAAACACTTTTTGCACTTGTGATAGTGTTGAAAAACCATTTTTCGCACATGTGTTAGTGTTGAAAAACCACTTTTCGCACTTGTGTTGGTGCAGGAAACCACTTTTGCACTTGTATTAGTGTGGAAAAAACACTTTTTGCACTTGTGATAGTGTTGAAAACCACTTTTCGCACTTGTGTTAGTGTTGAAAAACCACTTTTCGCACTTGTGTTAGTGTTGAAAAACCACTTTTCGCACTTGTTTTGGTGCAGGAAACCACTTTTGCACTTGTATTAGTGTGGAAAAAACACTTTTTGCACTTGTGATAGTGTTGAAAAACCACTTTTCGCACATGTGTTAGTGTTGAAAAACCACTTTTCGCACTTGTGTTAGTGTTGAAAAACCACTTTTCGCACTTGTTTTGGTGCAGGAAACCACTTTTGCACTTGTATTAGTGTGGAAAAAACACTTTTTGCACTTGTGATAGTGTTGAAAAACCACTTTTCGCACATGTGTTAGTGTTGAAAAACCACTTTTCGCACTTGTGTTAGTGTTGAAAAACCACTTTTCGCACTTGTGTTGGTGCAGGAAACCACTTTTCGCACTTGTGTTAGTGATGAAAAACCACTTTTCGCACTTGTGTTGGTGCAGGAAACCATTTTTGCACTTGTATTAGTGTGGAAAAAACACTTTTTGCACTTGTGATAGTGTTGAAAAACCACTTTTCGCACTTGTGTTAGTGTTGAAAAACCACTTTTCGCACTTGTGTTAGTGTTGAAAAACCACTTTTCACACTTGTGTTAGTGTTGAAAAACCACTTTTCGCACTTGTGTTGGTGCAGGAAACCACTTTTGCACTTGTATTAGTGTGGAAAAAATACTTTTTGCACTTGTGATAGTGTTGAAAAACCACTTTTCGCACATGTGTTAGTGTTGAAAAACCACTTTTCGCACTTGTGTTAGTGTTGAAAAACCACTTTTCGCACTTGTGTTGGTGCAGGAAACCACTTTTGCACTTGTATTAGTGTGGAAAAAACACTTTTTGCACTTGTGATAGTGTTGAAAAACCACTTTTCGTACTTATGTTAGTGTTGAAAAACCACTTTTCGCACTTGTGTTAGTGTTGAAAAACCACTTTTCGCACTTGTGTTGGTGCAGGAAACCACTTTTGCACTTGTATTAGTTGGAAAAAACACTTTTTTCACTTGTGATAGTGTTGAAAAACCACTTTTCGCACTTGTGTTAGTGTTGAAAAACCACTTTTCGCACTTGTGTTGGTGCAGGAAACCACTTTTGCACTTGTATTAGTGTGGAAAAAAACACTTTTTGCACTTGTGATAGTGTTGAAAAACCACTTTTCGCACTTGTGTTAGTGTTGAAAAACCACTTTTCGCACTTGTTTTAGTGTTGACAAACCACTTTTCGCACTTGTGTTGGTGCAGGAAACCACTTTTGCACGTGTATTAGTGTGGAAAAAACACTTTTCGCACTTGTGTTTGTGTTGAAAAACCACTTTTCGCACTTGTGTTAGTGTTGAAAAACCACTTTTCGCACTTGTGTTGGTGCAGGAAACCACTTTTGCACTTGTATTAGTGTGGAAAAAACACTTTTTGCACTTGTGATAGTGTTGAAAAACCACTTTTCGCACTTGTGTTAGTGTTGAAAAACAACTTTTTGCACTGGTGTTAGTGTTGAAAAACCACTTTTCGCACTTGTGTTGGTGCAGGAAACCACTTTTGCACTTGTATTAGTGTGGAAAAAACACTTTTTGCACATGTGTTAGTGTTGAAAAACCACTTTTCGCACTTGTGTTGGTGCAGGAAACCACTTTTGCACTTGTATTAGTGTGGAAAAAACACTTTTTGCACTTGTGATAGTGTTGAAAAACCACTTTTCGCACTTGTGTTAGTGTTGAAAAACCACATTACGCACTTGTATGCGCTTGGAGGTATGCGCTCTACCGAGTGCCGCTCTAGTTTTATTTTACCTGGTTTTATGTGTCATTGTGGTGTCTGAAGGAAAGAAAAGATTTGTTGAAATGGAGAATGTGTTCATGTTTTCCGGTTTAGCACAACTGTATTAAGCTGTGGATGAAAGAAAACTGTTCTTTTTCAGGGAATCAAAGATGATTCCATCATCATCAATCAAAGACGTTGATCTGAACTCCTCACCTCCACACGATTCACCAAAGAAGGAGAAAAACACCCCGTAAAAGCGTGTGAAGTAAATAATTTCATTCACCCCCATCTGCACTTTTGAAAACTTGATTTTGGATATATCTACCTCAGGGAATGTACAATAAATTGACTTTTCAATCTTTTTCAACTTAGACACATGTTCGGAAGAGACAACAACAAGGAGCGTTGTGCGGACGTTTCACATTCCATGTGAGTAAGAGAATCACCTTTCAGGACGTCATGACATTCATTGTGCTTGCAATAGAAATGGTATTTCTTTGAGGAAACTAATGTGAATCTTGTCGTGTTTCGATCACATTTTGATCCATAATTATTTTCTATATTATCGATTGGAGGTTTCACGGCTGTGGGATTTCTATGACGTGCCTCCATGGAGTTGTTTACCTGGGGTGGGAATCTTGATCCAGATATAAAGGGTCATGCGGGTGTTTTGTATGAAGAGCGAGTTTATCATATGTATAATATATATATACATCAGGAATACATCAGGAAGAAGATAATTGTTCTTTGGTCATTTATTGTTACATATCTTTTCTACCTGTCCCAGCTTGTATAATAATCATAAAAGTAGGACCGTGGGTCCTGAAGCTCACCTGGATCACGAGCTACAATCACTCAAACCCCCCACAGACCCTCTCAGACAATGATGTTTTTAATGTCGTGAACAAACCGTGAACAAACCGTGAGCCGGGAAACAATATCTCTCCGTTCTCAGGACCGAACTCTCTTATCTGTCTCCCTCTTCCAAATCCTGGTGGCGTCTGGTCAAATCTGTTTCTGGTGTTTGTTCCCCCTCCATCCCCTCCCTCACCTCAAATGTCCACACGGCTGACTCCGCACGTGAAAAAGCTGAATGCCTCAACTCTGTGTTTGCCTCTAAATATTGTGTTCCAAACCCCTCCAAACCCCATGTGTTCCAAACCAGTGCAGGAAACCACTTTTGCACTTGTATTAGTGTGGAAAAAACATTTTTGCACTTGTGATAGTGTTGAAAAACCACTTTTCGCACTTGTGTTAGTGTTGAAATACCACTTTTCGCACTTGTGTTAGTGTTGAAAAACCACTTTTCGCACTTGTGTTGGTGCAGGAAACCACTTTTGCACGTGTATTAGTGTGGAAAAAACACTTTTCGCACATGTGATAGTGTTGAAAAACCACTTTTCGCACTTGTGTTTGTGTTGAAAAACCACTTTTCGCACTTGTGTTAGTGATGAAAAACCACTTTTCGCACTTGTGTTGGTGCAGGAAACCATTTTTGCACTTGTATTAGTGTGGAAAAAACACTTTTTGCACTTGTGATAGTGTTGAAAAACCACTTTTCACACTTGTGTTAGTGTTGAAAAACCACTTTTCGCACTTGTGTTAGTGTTGAAAAACCACTTTTCGCACTTGTGTTGGTGCAGGAAACCACTTTTGCACGTGTATTAGTGTGGAAAAAACACTTTTCGCACTTGTGTTTGTGTTGAAAAACCACTTTTCACACTTGTGTTAGTGTTGAAAAACCACTTTTCACACTTGTGTTAGTGTTGAAAAACCACTTTTCGCACTTGTGTTGGTGCAGGAAACCACTTTTGCACTTGTATTAGTGTGGAAAAAACACTTTTTGCACTTGTGATATTGTTGAAAAACCACTTTTCGCACTTGTGTTAGTGTTGAAAAACCACTTTTCGCACTTGTGTTAGTGTTGAAAAACCACTTTTCGCACTTGTGTTGGTGCAGGAAAACACTTTTGCACGTGTATTAGTGTGGAAAAAACACTTTTCGCACTTGTGATAGTGTTGAAAAACCACTTTTCGCACTTGTGTTTGTGTTGAAAAACCACTTTTCGAACTTGTGTTAGTGATGAAAAACCACTTTTCGCACTTGTGTTGGTGCAGGAAACCATTTTTGCACTTGTATTAGTGTGGAAAAAACACTTTTTGCACTTGTGATAGTGTTTAAAAACCACTTTTCACACTTGTGTTAGTGTTGAAAAACCACTTTTCGCACTTGTGTTAGTGTTGAAAAACCACTTTTCGCACTTGTGTTGGTGTAGGAAACCACTTTTGCACGTGTATTAGTGTGGAAAAAACACTTTTCGCACTTGTGTTTGTGTTGAAAAACCACTTTTCACACTTGTGTTAGTGTTGAAAAACCACTTTTCACACTTGTGTTGGTGCAGGAAACCACTTTTACACTTGTATTAGTGTGGGAAAAACACTTTTTGCACTTGTGATAGTGTTGAAAAACCACTTTTCGCACTTGTGTTAGTGTTGAAAAACAACTTTTCGCACTTGTGTTAGTGTTGAAAAACCACTTTTCGCACTTGTGTTGGTGCAGGAAACCACTTTTGCACTTGTATTAGTGTGGAAAAAACACTTTTTGCACTTGCAATAGTGTTGAAAAACCACTTTTCGCACTTGTGTTAGTGTTGAAAAACCACTTTTCACACTTGTGTTAGTGTTGAAAAACCACTTTTCGCACTTGTGTTGGTGCAGGAAACCACTTTTGCACTTGTATTAGTGTGGAAAAACACTTTTTGCACTTGTGATAGTGTTGAAAAACCACTTTTCGCACATGTGTTAATGTTGAAAAACCACTTTTCGCACTTGTGTTAGTGTTGAAAAACCACTTTTCGCACTTGTGTTGGTGCAGGAAACCACTTTTGCACTTGTATTAGTGTGGAAAAAACACTTTTTGCACTTGTGTTAGTGTTGAAAAACCACTTTTCGCACTTGTGTTAGTGTTGAAAAACCACTTTACGCACTTGTGTTGGTGCAGGAATCCACTTTTGCACTTGTATTAGTGTGGAAAAACCACTTTTCGCACTTGTGTTAGTGTTGAAAAACCACTTTTCGCACTTGTGTTGGTGCAGGAAACCACTTTTGCACTTGTATTAGTGTGGAAAAAACACTTTTTGCACTTGTGATAGTGTTGAAAAACCACTTTTCGCACTTGTGTTAGTGTTGAAAAACCACTTTTCGCACTTGTGTTAGTGTTGAAAAACCACTTTTCGCACTTGTTTTGGTGCAGCAAACCACTTTTGCACTTGTATTGGTGTGGAAAAAACACTTTTTGCACTTGTGATAGTGTTGAAAAACCACTTTTCGCACATGTGTTAGTGTTGAAAAACCACTTTTCGCACTTGTGTTAGTGTTGAAAAACCACTTTTCGCACTTGTGTTGGTGCAGGAAACCACTTTTGCACTTGTATTAGTGTGGAAAAAACACTTTTTGCATTTGTGATAGTGTTGAAAAACCACTTTTCGCACTTGTGTTAGTGTTGAAAAACCACTTTTCGCACTTGTGTTAGTGTTGAAAACCCACTTTTCGCACTTGTGTTGGTGCAGGAAACCACTTTTGCACTTGTATTAGTGTGGAAAAAACACTTTTTGCACTTGTGTTAGTGTTGAAAAACCACATTTCGCACTTGTGTTGGTGCAGGAAACCACTTTTTGCACTTGTGTTAGTGATGAAAAACCACTTTTCGCACTTGTGTTAGTGATGAAAAACCACTTTTCGCACTTGTATTAGTGTGGAAAAAACACTTTTTGCACTTGTGATAGTGTTGAAAAACCACTTTTCGCACTTGTGTTAGTGTTGAAAAACCACTTTTCGCACTTGTGTTAGTGTTCAAAAACCACTTTTCGCACTTGTGTTAGTGTTGAAAAACCACTTTTCGCACTTGTGTTGGTGCAGGAAACCACTTTTGCACTTGTATTAGTGTGGAAAAAACACTTTTTGCACTTGTGATAGTGTTGAAAAACCACTTTTCGCACTTGTGTTGGTGCAGGAAACCACTTTTGCACTTGTATTAGTGTGGAAAAAACACTTTTTGCACTTGTGATAGTGTTGAAAAACCACTTTTCGCACTTGTGTTGGTGCAGGAAACCACTTTTGCACTTGTATTAATGTGGAAAAACCACTTTTCGCACTTGTGTTTGTGTTGAAAAACCACTTTTCGCACTTGTGTTAGTGATGAAAAACCACTTTTCGCACTTGTGTTGGTGCAGGAAACCATTTTTGCACTTGTATTAGTGTGGAAAAAACACTTTTTGCACTTGTGATAGTGTTGAAAAACCACTTTTCACACTTGTGTTAGTGTTGAAAAACCACTTTTCGCACTTGTGTTAGTGTTGAAAAACCACTTTTCGCACTTGTGTTGGTGCAGGAAACCACTTTTGCACGTGTATTAGTGTGGAAAAAACACTTTTCGCACTTGTGTTTGTGTTGAAAAACCACTTTTCACACTTGTGTTAGTGTTGAAAAACCACTTTTCACACTTGTGTTAGTGTTGAAAAACCACTTTTCGCACTTGTGTTGGTGCAGGAAACCACTTTTGCACTTGTATTAGTGTGGAAAAAACACTTTTTGCACTTGTGATATTGTTGAAAAACCACTTTTCGCACTTGTGTTAGTGTTGAAAAACCACTTTTCGCACTTGTGTTAGTGTTGAAAAACCACTTTTCGCACTTGTGTTGGTGCAGGAAAACACTTTTGCACGTGTATTAGTGTGGAAAAAACACTTTTCGCACTTGTGATAGTGTTGAAAAACCACTTTTCGCACTTGTGTTTGTGTTGAAAAACCACTTTTCGAACTTGTGTTAGTGATGAAAAACCACTTTTCGCACTTGTGTTGGTGCAGGAAACCATTTTTGCACTTGTATTAGTGTGGAAAAAACACTTTTTGCACTTGTGATAGTGTTTAAAAACCACTTTTCACACTTGTGTTAGTGTTGAAAAACCACTTTTCGCACTTGTGTTAGTGTTGAAAAACCACTTTTCGCACTTGTGTTGGTGTAGGAAACCACTTTTGCACGTGTATTAGTGTGGAAAAAACACTTTTCGCACTTGTGTTTGTGTTGAAAAACCACTTTTCACACTTGTGTTAGTGTTGAAAAACCACTTTTCACACTTGTGTTGGTGCAGGAAACCACTTTTACACTTGTATTAGTGTGGGAAAAACACTTTTTGCACTTGTGATAGTGTTGAAAAACCACTTTTCGCACTTGTGTTAGTGTTGAAAAACAACTTTTCGCACTTGTGTTAGTGTTGAAAAACCACTTTTCGCACTTGTGTTGGTGCAGGAAACCACTTTTGCACTTGTATTAGTGTGGAAAAAACACTTTTTGCACTTGCAATAGTGTTGAAAAACCACTTTTCGCACTTGTGTTAGTGTTGAAAAACCACTTTTCACACTTGTGTTAGTGTTGAAAAACCACTTTTCGCACTTGTGTTGGTGCAGGAAACCACTTTTGCACTTGTATTAGTGTGGAAAAACACTTTTTGCACTTGTGATAGTGTTGAAAAACCACTTTTCGCACATGTGTTAATGTTGAAAAACCACTTTTCGCACTTGTGTTAGTGTTGAAAAACCACTTTTCGCACTTGTGTTGGTGCAGGAAACCACTTTTGCACTTGTATTAGTGTGGAAAAAACACTTTTTGCACTTGTGTTAGTGTTGAAAAACCACTTTTCGCACTTGTGTTAGTGTTGAAAAACCACTTTACGCACTTGTGTTGGTGCAGGAATCCACTTTTGCACTTGTATTAGTGTGGAAAAACCACTTTTCGCACTTGTGTTAGTGTTGAAAAACCACTTTTCGCACTTGTGTTGGTGCAGGAAACCACTTTTGCACTTGTATTAGTGTGGAAAAAACACTTTTTGCACTTGTGATAGTGTTGAAAAACCACTTTTCGCACTTGTGTTAGTGTTGAAAAACCACTTTTCGCACTTGTGTTAGTGTTGAAAAACCACTTTTCGCACTTGTTTTGGTGCAGGAAACCACTTTTGCACTTGTATTGGTGTGGAAAAAACACTTTTTGCACTTGTGATAGTGTTGAAAAACCACTTTTCGCACATGTGTTAGTGTTGAAAAACCACTTTTCGCACTTGTGTTAGTGTTGAAAAACCACTTTTCGCACTTGTGTTGGTGCAGGAAACCACTTTTGCACTTGTATTAGTGTGGAAAAAACACTTTTTGCATTTGTGATAGTGTTGAAAAACCACTTTTCGCACTTGTGTTAGTGTTGAAAAACCACTTTTCGCACTTGTGTTAGTGTTGAAAACCCACTTTTCGCACTTGTGTTGGTGCAGGAAACCACTTTTGCACTTGTATTAGTGTGGAAAAAACACTTTTTGCACTTGTGTTAGTGTTGAAAAACCACATTTCGCACTTGTGTTGGTGCAGGAAACCACTTTTTGCACTTGTGTTAGTGATGAAAAACCACTTTTCGCACTTGTGTTAGTGATGAAAAACCACTTTTCGCACTTGTATTAGTGTGGAAAAAACACTTTTTGCACTTGTGATAGTGTTGAAAAACCACTTTTCGCACTTGTGTTAGTGTTGAAAAACCACTTTTCGCACTTGTGTTAGTGTTGAAAAACCACTTTTCGCACTTGTGTTAGTGTTGAAAAACCACTTTTCGCACTTGTGTTGGTGCAGGAAACCACTTTTGCACTTGTATTAGTGTGGAAAAAACACTTTTTGCACTTGTGATAGTGTTGAAAAACCACTTTTCGCACTTGTGTTGGTGCAGGAAACCACTTTTGCACTTGTATTAGTGTGGAAAAAA
The DNA here is from genome assembly GCF_964187855.1 of Myxine glutinosa. Classification (NCBI taxonomy): domain Eukaryota; kingdom Metazoa; phylum Chordata; class Myxini; order Myxiniformes; family Myxinidae; genus Myxine; species Myxine glutinosa. The sequence goes on from NW_027617395.1 coordinate 12,699, forward strand.
CACTTTTTGCACTTGTGATAGTGTTGAAAAACCACTTTTCGCACTTGTGTTGGTGCAGGAAACCACTTTTGCACTTGTATTAATGTGGAAAAAACACTTTTTGCACTTGTGATAGTGTTGAAAAACCACTTTTCGCACTTGTGTTAGTGTTGAAAAACCACTTTTCGCACTTGTGTTGGTGCAGGAAACCACTTTTGCACTTGTATTAGTGTGGAAAAAACACTTTTTGCACTTGTGATAGTGTTGAAAAACCATTTTTCGCACATGTGTTAGTGTTGAAAAACCACTTTTCGCACTTGTGTTGGTGCAGGAAACCACTTTTGCACTTGTATTAGTGTGGAAAAAACACTTTTTGCACTTGTGATAGTGTTGAAAAACCACTTTTCGCACTTGTGTTAGTGTTGAAAAACCACTTTTCGCACTTGTGTTAGTGTTGAAAAACCACTTTTCGCACTTGTTTTGGTGCAGGAAACCACTTTTGCACTTGTATTAGTGTGGAAAAAACACTTTTTGCACTTGTGATAGTGTTGAAAAACCACTTTTCGCACATGTGTTAGTGTTGAAAAACCACTTTTCGCACTTGTGTTAGTGTTGAAAAACCACTTTTCGCACTTGTTTTGGTGCAGGAAACCACTTTTGCACTTGTATTAGTGTGGAAAAAACACTTTTTGCACTTGTGATAGTGTTGAAAAACCACTTTTCGCACATGTGTTAGTGTTGAAAAACCACTTTTCGCACTTGTGTTAGTGTTGAAAAACCACTTTTCGCACTTGTGTTGGTGCAGGAAACCACTTTTCGCACTTGTGTTAGTGATGAAAAACCACTTTTCGCACTTGTGTTGGTGCAGGAAACCATTTTTGCACTTGTATTAGTGTGGAAAAAACACTTTTTGCACTTGTGATAGTGTTGAAAAACCACTTTTCGCACTTGTGTTAGTGTTGAAAAACCACTTTTCGCACTTGTGTTAGTGTTGAAAAACCACTTTTCACACTTGTGTTAGTGTTGAAAAACCACTTTTCGCACTTGTGTTGGTGCAGGAAACCACTTTTGAACTTGTATTAGTGTGGAAAAAATACTTTTTGCACTTGTGATAGTGTTGAAAAACCACTTTTCGCACATGTGTTAGTGTTGAAAAACCACTTTTCGCACTTGTGTTAGTGTTGAAAAACCACTTTTCGCACTTGTGTTGGTGCAGGAAACCACTTTTGCACTTGTATTAGTGTGGAAAAAACACTTTTTGCACTTGTGATAGTGTTGAAAAACCACTTTTCGCACTTATGTTAGTGTTGAAAAACCACTTTTCGCACTTGTGTTAGTGTTGAAAAACCACTTTTCGCACTTGTGTTGGTGCAGGAAACCACTTTTGCACTTGTATTAGTGTGGAAAAAATACTTTTTGCATTTGTGATAGTGTTGAAAAACCACTTTTCGCACTTGTGTTAGTGTTGAAAAACCACTTTTCGCACTTGTGTTAGTGTTGAAAACCCACTTTTCGCACTTGTGTTGGTGCAGGAAACCACTTTTGCACTTGTATTAGTGTGGAAAAAACACTTTTTGCACTTGTGTTAGTGTTGAAAAACCACATTTCGCACTTGTGTTGGTGCAGGAAACCACTTTTTGCACTTGTGTTAGTGATGAAAAACCACTTTTCGCACTTGTGTTAGTGATGAAAAACCACTTTTCGCACTTGTATTAGTGTGGAAAAAACACTTTTTGCACTTGTGATAGTGTTGAAAAACCACTTTTCGCACTTGTGTTAGTGTTGAAAAACCACTTTTCGCACTTGTGTTAGTGTTGAAAAACCACTTTTCGCACTTGTGTTAGTGTTGAAAAACCACTTTTCGCACTTGTGTTGGTGCAGGAAACCACTTTTGCACTTGTATTAGTGTGGAAAAAACACTTTTTGCACTTGTGATAGTGTTGAAAAACCACTTTTCGCACTTGTGTTGGTGCAGGAAACCACTTTTGCACTTGTATTAGTGTGGAAAAAACACTTTTTGCACTTGTGATAGTGTTGAAAAACCACTTTTCGCACTTGTGTTGGTGCAGGAAACCACTTTTGCACTTGTATTAATGTGGAAAAAACACTTTTTGCACTTGTGATAGTGTTGAAAAACCACTTTTCGCACTTGTGTTAGTGTTGAAAAACCACTTTTCGCACTTGTGTTGGTGCAGGAAACCACTTTTGCACTTGTATTAGTGTGGAAAAAACACTTTTTGCACTTGTGATAGTGTTGAAAAACCATTTTTCGCACATGTGTTAGTGTTGAAAAACCACTTTTCGCACTTGTGTTGGTGCAGGAAACCACTTTTGCACTTGTATTAGTGTGGAAAAAACACTTTTTGCACTTGTGATAGTGTTGAAAAACCACTTTTCGCACTTGTGTTAGTGTTGAAAAACCACTTTTCGCACTTGTGTTAGTGTTGAAAAACCACTTTTCGCACTTGTTTTGGTGCAGGAAACCACTTTTGCACTTGTATTAGTGTGGAAAAAACACTTTTTGCACTTGTGATAGTGTTGAAAAACCACTTTTCGCACATGTGTTAGTGTTGAAAAACCACTTTTCGCACTTGTGTTAGTGTTGAAAAACCACTTTTCGCACTTGTTTTGGTGCAGGAAACCACTTTTGCACTTGTATTAGTGTGGAAAAAACACTTTTTGCACTTGTGATAGTGTTGAAAAACCACTTTTCGCACATGTGTTAGTGTTGAAAAACCAATTTTCACACTTGTGTTAGTGTTGAAAAACCACTTTTCGCACTTGTGTTGGTGCAGGAAACCACTTTTGCACTTGTATTAGTGTGGAAAAAACACTTTTTGCACTTGTGATAGTGTTGAAAAACCATTTTTCGCACATGTGTTAGTGTTGAAAAACCACTTTTCGCACTTGTGTTGGTGCAGGAAACCACTTTTGCACTTGTATTAGTGTGGAAAAAACACTTTTTGCACTTGTGATAGTGTTGAAAAACCACTTTTCGCACTTGTGTTAGTGTTGAAAAACCACTTTTCGCACTTGTGTTAGTGTTGAAAAACCACTTTTCGCACTTGTTTTGGTGCAGGAAACCACTTTTGCACTTGTATTAGTGTGGAAAAAACACTTTTTGCACTTGTGATAGTGTTGAAAAACCACTTTTCGCACATGTGTTAGTGTTGAAAAACCACTTTTCGCACTTGTGTTAGTGTTGAAAAACCACTTTTCGCACTTGTTTTGGTGCAGGAAACCACTTTTGCACTTGTATTAGTGTGGAAAAAACACTTTTTGCACTTGTGATAGTGTTGAAAAACCACTTTTCGCACATGTGTTAGTGTTGAAAAACCACTTTTCGCACTTGTGTTAGTGTTGAAAAACCACTTTTCGCACTTGTGTTGGTGCAGGAAACCACTTTTCGCACTTGTGTTAGTGATGAAAAACCACTTTTCGCACTTGTGTTGGTGCAGGAAACCATTTTTGCACTTGTATTAGTGTGGAAAAAACACTTTTTGCACTTGTGATAGTGTTGAAAAACCACTTTTCGCACTTGTGTTAGTGTTGAAAAACCACTTTTCGCACTTGTGTTAGTGTTGAAAAACCACTTTTCACACTTGTGTTAGTGTTGAAAAACCACTTTTCGCACTTGTGTTGGTGCAGGAAACCACTTTTGCACTTGTATTAGTGTGGAAAAAATACTTTTTGCACTTGTGATAGTGTTGAAAAACCACTTTTCGCACATGTGTTAGTGTTGAAAAACCACTTTTCGCACTTGTGTTAGTGTTGAAAAACCACTTTTCGCACTTGTGTTGGTGCAGGAAACCACTTTTGCACTTGTATTAGTGTGGAAAAAACACTTTTTGCACTTGTGATAGTGTTGAAAAACCACTTTTCGCACTTATGTTAGTGTTGAAAAACCACTTTTCGCACTTGTGTTAGTGTTGAAAAACCACTTTTCGCACTTGTGTTGGTGCAGGAAACCACTTTTGCACTTGTATTAGTGTGGAAAAAATACTTTTTGCACTTGTGATAGTGTTGAAAAACCACTTTTCGCACATGTGTTAGTGTTGAAAAACCACTTTTCGCACATGTGTTAGTGTTGAAAAACCACTTTTGCACTTGTATTAGTGTGGAAAAAACACTTTTTGCACTTGTGATAGTGTTGAAAAACCACTTTTCGCACTTATGTTAGTGTTGAAAAACCACTTTTCGCACTTGTGTTAGTGTTGAAAAACCACTTTTCGCACTTGTATTGGTGCAGGAAACCACTTTTGCACTTGTATTAGTGTGGAAAAAACACTTTTTGCACTTGTGTTAGTGATGAAAAACCACTTTTCGCACTTGTGTTAGTGATGAAAAACCACTTTTCGCACTTGTATTAGTGTGGAAAAAACACTTTTTGCACTTGTGATAGTGTTGAAAAACCACTTTTCGCACTTATGTTAGTGTTGAAAAACCACTTTTCGCACTTGTGTTAGTGTTGAAAAACCACTTTTCGCACTTGTGTTGGTGCAGGAAACCACTTTTGCACTTGTATTAGTTTGGAAAAAACACTTTTTTCACTTGTGATAGTGTTGAAAAACCACTTTTCGCACTTGTGTTAGTGTTGAAAAACCACTTTTCGCACTTGTGTTGGTGCAGGAAACCACTTTTGCACTTGTATTAGTGTGGAAAAAACACTTTTTGCACTTGTGATAGTGTTGAAAAACCACTTTTCGCACTTGTGTTAGTGTTGAAAAACCACTTTTCGCACTTGTTTTAGTGTTGACAAACCACTTTTCGCACTTGTGTTGGTGCAGGAAACCACTTTTGCACGTGTATTAGTGTGGAAAAAACACTTTTCGCACTTGTGTTTGTGTTGAAAAACCACTTTTCGCACTTGTGTTAGTGTTGAAAAACCACTTTTCGCACTTGTGTTGGTGCAGGAAACCACTTTTGCACTTGTATTAGTGTGGAAAAAACACTTTTTGCACTTGTGATAGTGTTGAAAAACCACTTTTCGCACTTGTGTTAGTGTTGAAAAACAACTTTTTGCACTGGTGTTAGTGTTGAAAAACCACTTTTCGCACTTGTGTTGGTGCAGGAAACCACTTTTGCACTTGTATTAGTGTGGAAAAAACACTTTTTGCACATGTGTTAGTGTTGAAAAACCACTTTTCGCACTTGTGTTGGTGCAGGAAACCACTTTTGCACTTGTATTGGTGTGGAAAAAACACTTTTTGCACTTGTGATTGTGTTGAAAAACCACTTTTCGCACTTGTGTTAGTGTTGAAAAACCACATTACGCACTTGTATGCGCTTGGAGGTATGCGCTCTACCGAGTGCCGCTCTAGTTTTATTTTACCTGGTTTTATGTGTCATTGTGGTGTCTGAAGGAAAGAAAAGATTTGTTGAAATGGAGAATGTGTTCATGTTTTCCGGTTTAGCACAACTGTATTAAGCTGTGGATGAAAGAAAACTGTTCTTTTTCAGGGAATCAAAGATGATTCCATCATCATCAATCAAAGACGTTGATCTGAACTCCTCACCTCCACACGATTCACCAAAGAAGGAGAAAAACACCCCGTAAAAGCGTGTGAAGTAAATAATTTCATTCACCCCCATCTGCACTTTTGAAAACTTGATTTTGGATATATCTACCTCAGGGAATGTACAATAAATTGACTTTTCAATCTTTTTCAACTTAGACACATGTTCGGAAGAGACAACAACAAGGAGCGTTGTGCGGACGTTTCACATTCCATGTGAGTAAGAGAATCACCTTTCAGGACGTCATGACATTCATTGTGCTTGCAATAGAAATGGTATTTCTTTGAGGAAACTAATGTGAATCTTGTCGTGTTTCGATCACATTTTGATCCATAATTATTTTCTATATTATCGATTGGAGGTTTCACGGCTGTGGGATTTCTATGACGTGCCTCCATGGAGTTGTTTACCTGGGGTGGGAATCTTGATCCAGATATAAAGGGTCATGCGGGTGTTTTGTATGAAGAGCGAGTTTATCATATGTATAATATATATATACATCAGGAATACATCAGGAAGAAGATAATTGTTCTTTGGTCATTTATTGTTACATATCTTTTCTACCTGTCCCAGCTTGTATAATAATCATAAAAGTAGGACCGTGGGTCCTGAAGCTCACCTGGATCACGAGCTACAATCACTCAAACCCCCCACAGACCCTCTCAGACAATGATGTTTTTAATGTCGTGAACAAACCGTGAACAAACCGTGAGCCGGGAAACAATATCTCTCCGTTCTCAGGACCGAACTCTCTTATCTGTCTCCCTCTTCCAAATCCTGGTGGCGTCTGGTCAAATCTGTTTCTGGTGTTTGTTCCCCCTCCATCCCCTCCCTCACCTCAAATGTCCACACGGCTGACTCCGCACGTGAAAAAGCTGAATGCCTCAACTCTGTGTTTGCCTCTAAATCTTGTGTTCCAAACCCCTCCAAACCCCATGTGTTCCAAACCAGTGCAGGAAACCACTTTTGCACTTGTATTAGTGTGGAAAAAACATTTTTGCACTTGTGATAGTGTTGAAAAACCACTTTTCGCACTTGTGTTAGTGTTGAAATACCACTTTTCGCACTTGTGTTAGTGTTGAAAAACCACTTTTCGCACTTGTGTTGGTGCAGGAAACCACTTTTGCACGTGTATTAGTGTGGAAAAAACACTTTTCGCACATGTGATAGTGTTGAAAAACCACTTTTCGCACTTGTGTTTGTGTTGAAAAACCACTTTTCGCACTTGTGTTAGTGATGAAAAACCACTTTTCGCACTTGTGTTGGTGCAGGAAACCATTTTTGCACTTGTATTAGTGTGGAAAAAACACTTTTTGCACTTGTGATAGTGTTGAAAAACCACTTTTCACACTTGTGTTAGTGTTGAAAAACCACTTTTCGCACTTGTGTTAGTGTTGAAAAACCACTTTTCGCACTTGTGTTGGTGCAGGAAACCACTTTTGCACGTGTATTAGTGTGGAAAAAACACTTTTCGCACTTGTGTTTGTGTTGAAAAACCACTTTTCACACTTGTGTTAGTGTTGAAAAACCACTTTTCACACTTGTGTTAGTGTTGAAAAACCACTTTTCGCACTTGTGTTGGTGCAGGAAACCACTTTTGCACTTGTATTAGTGTGGAAAAAACACTTTTTGCACTTGTGATATTGTTGAAAAACCACTTTTCGCACTTGTGTTAGTGTTGAAAAACCACTTTTCGCACTTGTGTTAGTGTTGAAAAACCACTTTTCGCACTTGTGTTGGTGCAGGAAAACACTTTTGCACGTGTATTAGTGTGGAAAAAACACTTTTCGCACTTGTGATAGTGTTGAAAAACCACTTTTCGCACTTGTGTTTGTGTTGAAAAACCACTTTTCGAACTTGTGTTAGTGATGAAAAACCACTTTTCGCACTTGTGTTGGTGCAGGAAACCATTTTTGCACTTGTATTAGTGTGGAAAAAACACTTTTTGCACTTGTGATAGTGTTTAAAAACCACTTTTCACACTTGTGTTAGTGTTGAAAAACCACTTTTCGCACTTGTGTTAGTGTTGAAAAACCACTTTTCGCACTTGTGTTGGTGTAGGAAACCACTTTTGCACGTGTATTAGTGTGGAAAAAACACTTTTCGCACTTGTGTTTGTGTTGAAAAACCACTTTTCACACTTGTGTTAGTGTTGAAAAACCACTTTTCACACTTGTGTTGGTGCAGGAAACCACTTTTACACTTGTATTAGTGTGGGAAAAACACTTTTTGCACTTGTGATAGTGTTGAAAAACCACTTTTCGCACTTGTGTTAGTGTTGAAAAACAACTTTTCGCACTTGTGTTAGTGTTGAAAAACCACTTTTCGCACTTGTTTTGGTGCAGGAAACCACTTTTGCACTTGTATTAGTGTGGAAAAAACACTTTTTGCACTTGTAATAGTGTTGAAAAACCACTTTTCGCACTTGTGTTAGTGTTGAAAAACCACTTTTCACACTTGTGTTAGTGTTGAAAAACCACTTTTCGCACTTGTGTTGGTGCAGGAAACCACTTTTGCACTTGTATTAGTGTGGAAAAACACTTTTTGCACTTGTGATAGTGTTGAAAAACCACTTTTCGCACATGTGTTAATGTTGAAAAACCACTTTTCGCACTTGTGTTAGTGTTGAAAAACCACTTTTCGCACTTGTGTTGGTGCAGGAAACCACTTTTGCACTTGTATTAGTGTGGAAAAAACACTTTTTGCACTTGTGTTAGTGTTGAAAAACCACTTTTCGCACTTGTGTTAGTGTTGAAAAACCACTTTACGCACTTGTGTTGGTGCAGGAATCCACTTTTGCACTTGTATTAGTGTGGAAAAACCACTTTTCGCACTTGTGTTAGTGTTGAAAAACCACTTTTCGCACTTGTGTTGGTGCAGGAAACCACTTTTGCACTTGTATTAGTGTGGAAAAAACACTTTTTGCACTTGTGATAGTGTTGAAAAACCACTTTTCGCACTTGTGTTAGTGTTGAAAAACCACTTTTCGCACTTGTGTTAGTGTTGAAAAACCACTTTTCGCACTTGTTTTGGTGCAGGAAACCACTTTTGCACTTGTATTGGTGTGGAAAAAACACTTTTTGCACTTGTGATAGTGTTGAAAAACCACTTTTCGCACATGTGTTAGTGTTGAAAAACCACTTTTCGCACTTGTGTTAGTGTTGAAAAACCACTTTTCGCACTTGTGTTGGTGCAGGAAACCACTTTTGCACTTGTATTAGTGTGGAAAAAACACTTTTTGCATTTGTGATAGTGTTGAAAAACCACTTTTCGCACTTGTGTTAGTGTTGAAAAACCACTTTTCGCACTTGTGTTAGTGTTGAAAACCCACTTTTCGCACTTGTGTTGGTGCAGGAAACCACTTTTGCACTTGTATTAGTGTGGAAAAAACACTTTTTGCACTTGTGTTAGTGTTGAAAAACCACATTTCGCACTTGTGTTGGTGCAGGAAACCACTTTTTGCACTTGTGTTAGTGATGAAAAACCACTTTTCGCACTTGTGTTAGTGATGAAAAACCACTTTTCGCACTTGTATTAGTGTGGAAAAAACACTTTTTGCACTTGTGATAGTGTTGAAAAACCACTTTTCGCACTTGTGTTAGTGTTGAAAAACCACTTTTCGCACTTGTGTTAGTGTTGAAAAACCACTTTTCGCACTTGTGTTAGTGTTGAAAAACCACTTTTCGCACTTGTGTTGGTGCAGGAAACCACTTTTGCACTTGTATTAGTGTGGAAAAAACACTTTTTGCACTTGTGATAGTGTTGAAAAACCACTTTTCGCACTTGTGTTGGTGCAGGAAACCACTTTTGCACTTGTATTAGTGTGGAAAAAACACTTTTTGCACTTGTGATAGTGTTGAAAAACCACTTTTCGCACTTGTGTTGGTGCAGGAAACCACTTTTGCACTTGTATTAATGTGGAAAAAACACTTTTTGCACTTGTGATAGTGTTGAAAAACCACTTTTCGCACTTGTGTTAGTGTTGAAAAACCACTTTTCGCACTTGTGTTGGTGCAGGAAACCACTTTTGCACTTGTATTAGTGTGGAAAAAACACTTTTTGCACTTGTGATAGTGTTGAAAAACCACTTTTCGCACTTGTGTTAGTGTTGAAAAACAACTTTTCGCACTTGTGTTAGTGTTGAAAAACCACTTTTCGCACTCGTGTTGGTGCAGGAAACCACTTTTGCACTTGTATTAGTGTGGAAAAAACACTTTTTGCACATGTGTTAGTGTTGAAAAACCACTTTTCGCACTTGTGTTGGTGCAGGAAAACACTTTTGCACTTGTATTGGTGTGGAAAAAACACTTTTTGCACTTGTGATTGTGTTGAAAAACCACTTTTCGCACTTGTGTTAGTGTTGAAAAACCACATTACGCACTTGTGTTGGTGCAGGAAACCACTTTTTGCACTTGTGTTAGTGTTGAAAAACCACTTTTCGCACTTGTGTTAGTGTTGAAAAACCACTTTTCGCACTTGTGTTGGTGCAGGAAACCACTTTTGCACTTGTATTAGTGTGGAAAAAACACTTTTTGCACTTGTGTTAGTGTTGAAAAACCACTTTTCGCACTTGTGTTAGTGTTGAAAAACCACTTTTCGCACTTGTGTTGGTGCAGGAAACCACTTTTGCACTTGTATTAGTGTGGAAAAAACACTTTTTGCACTTGTGATAGTGTTGAAAAACCACTTTTCGCACTTGTGTTAGTGTTGAAAAACCACTTTTCGCACTTGTGTTGGTGCAGAAAACCACTTTTGCACTTGTATTAGTGTGGAAAAAACACTTTTAGCACTTGTGTTAGTGTTGAAAAACCACTTTTTGCACTTGCGTTAGTGTTGAAAAACCACTTTTCGCAATTGTGTTGGTGCAGGAAACCACTTTTGCACTTGTATTAGTGTGGAAAAAGCACTTTTCACACTTGTGTTAGTGTTGAAAAACCACTTTTCGCACTTGTGTTAGTGTTGAAAAACCACTTTTCGCACTTGTGTTAGTGTTGAAAAACCACTTTTCGCACTTGTGTTGGTGCAGGAAAACACTTTTGCACTTGTATTGGCGTGGAAAAAACACTTTTTGCACTTGTGATATTGTTGAAAAACCACTTTTCGCACTTGTGTTAGTGTTGAAAAACCACTTTTCGCACTTGTGTTAGTGTTGAAAAACCACTTTTCACACTTGTGTTAGTGTTGAAAAACCACTTTTCACACTTGTGTTGGTGCAGGAAACCACTTTTACACTTGTATTAGTGTGGGAAAAACACTTTTTGCACTTGTGATAGTGTTGAAAAACCACTTTTCGCACTTGTGTTAGTGTTGAAAAACAACTTTTCGCACTTGTGTTAGTGTTGAAAAACCACTTTTCGCACTTGTGTTGGTGCAGGAAACCACTTTTGCACTTGTATTAGTGTGGAAAAAACACTTTTTGCACTTGTAATAGTGTTGAAAAACCACTTTTCGCACTTGTGTTAGTGTTGAAAAACCACTTTTCACACTTGTGTTAGTGTTGAAAAACCACTTTTCGCACTTGTGTTGGTGCAGGAAACCACTTTTGCACTTGTATTAGTGTGGAAAAACACTTTTTGCACTTGTGATAGTGTTGAAAAACCACTTTTCGCACATGTGTTAATGTTGAAAAACCACTTTTCGCACTTGTGTTAGTGTTGAAAAACCACTTTTCGCACTTGTGTTGGTGCAGGAAACCACTTTTGCACTTGTATTAGTGTGGAAAAAACACTTTTTGCACTTGTGTTAGTGTTGAAAAACCACTTTTCGCACTTGTGTTAGTGTTGAAAAACCACTTTACGCACTTGTGTTGGTGCAGGAATCCACTTTTGCACTTGTATTAGTGTGGAAAAACCACTTTTCGCACTTGTGTTAGTGTTGAAAAACCACTTTTCGCACTTGTGTTGGTGCAGGAAACCACTTTTGCACTTGTATTAGTGTGGAAAAAACACTTTTTGCACTTGTGATAGTGTTGAAAAACCACTTTTTCGCACTTGTGTTAGTGTTGAAAAACCACTTTTCGCACTTGTGTTAGTGTTGAAAAACCACTTTTCGCACTTGTTTTGGTGCAGGAAACCACTTTTGCACTTGTATTGGTGTGGAAAAAACACTTTTTGCACTTGTGATAGTGTTGAAAAACCACTTTTCGCACATGTGTTAGTGTTGAAAAACCACTTTTCGCACTTGTGTTAGTGTTGAAAAACCACTTTTCGCACTTGTGTTGGTGCAGGAAACCACTTTTGCACTTGTATTAGTGTGGAAAAAACACTTTTTGCATTTGTGATAGTGTTGAAAAACCACTTTTCGCACTTGTGTTAGTGTTGAAAAACCACTTTTCGCACTTGTGTTAGTGTTGAAAACCCACTTTTCGCACTTGTGTTGTTGCAGGAAACCACTTTTGCACTTGTATTAGTGTGGAAAAAACACTTTTTGCACTTGTGTTAGTGTTGAAAAACCACATTTCGCACTTGTGTTGGTGCAGGAAACCACTTTTTGCACTTGTGTTAGTGATGAAAAACCACTTTTCGCACTTGTGTTAGTGATGAAAAACCACTTTTCGCACTTGTATTAGTGTGGAAAAAACACTTTTTGCACTTGTGATAGTGTTGAAAAACCACTTTTCGCACTTGTGTTAGTGTTGAAAAACCACTTTTCGCACTTGTGTTAGTGTTGAAAAACCACTTTTCGCACTTGTGTTAGTGTTGAAAAACCACTTTTCGCACTTGTGTTGGTGCAGGAAACCACTTTTGCACTTGTATTAGTGTGGAAAAAACACTTTTTGCACTTGTGATAGTGTTGAAAAACCACTTTTCGCACTTGTGTTGGTGCAGGAAACCACTTTTGCACTTGTATTAGTGTGGAAAAAACACTTTTTGCACTTGTGATAGTGTTGAAAAACCACTTTTCGCACTTGTGTTGGTGCAGGAAACCACTTTTGCACTTGTATTAATGTGGAAAAAACACTTTTTGCACTTGTGATAGTGTTGAAAAACCACTTTTCGCACTTGTGTTAGTGTTGAAAAACCACTTTTCGCACTTGTGTTGGTGCAGGAAACCACTTTTGCACTTGTATTAGTGTGGAAAAAACACTTTTTGCACTTGTGATAGTGTTGAAAAACCACTTTTCGCACTTGTGTTAGTGTTGAAAAACAACTTTTCGCACTTGTGTTAGTGTTGAAAAACCACTTTTCGCACTCGTGTTGGTGCAGGAAACCACTTTTGCACTTGTATTAGTGTGGAAAAAACACTTTTTGCACATGTGTTAGTGTTGAAAAACCACTTTTCGCACTTGTGTTGGTGCAGGAAAACACTTTTGCACTTGTATTGGTGTGGAAAAAACACTTTTTGCACTTGTGATTGTGTTGAAAAACCACTTTTCGCACTTGTGTTAGTGTTGAAAAACCACATTACGCACTTGTGTTGGTGCAGGAAACCACTTTTTGCACTTGTGTTAGTGTTGAAAAACCACTTTTCGCACTTGTGTTAGTGTTGAAAAACCACTTTTCGCACTTGTGTTGGTGCAGGAAACCACTTTTGCACTTGTATTAGTGTGGAAAAAACACTTTTTGCACTTGTGTTAGTGTTGAAAAACCACTTTTCGCACTTGTGTTAGTGTTGAAAAACCACTTTTCGCACTTGTGTTGGTGCAGGAAACCACTTTTGCACTTGTATTAGTGTGGAAAAAACACTTTTTGCACTTGTGATAGTGTTGAAAAACCACTTTTCGCACTTGTGTTAGTGTTGAAAAACCACTTTTCGCACTTGTGTTGGTGCAGAAAACCACTTTTGCACTTGTATTAGTGTGGAAAAAACACTTTTAGCACTTGTGTTAGTGTTGAAAAACCACTTTTTGCACTTGCGTTAGTGTTGAAAAACCACTTTTCGCAATTGTGTTGGTGCAGGAAACCACTTTTGCACTTGTATTAGTGTGGAAAAAGCACTTTTCACACTTGTGTTAGTGTTGAAAAACCACTTTTCGCACTTGTGTTAGTGTTGAAAAACCACTTTTCGCACTTGTGTTAGTGTTGAAAAACCACTTTTCGCACTTGTGTTGGTGCAGGAAAACACTTTTGCACTTGTATTGGCGTGGAAAAAACACTTTTTGCACTTGTGATATTGTTGAAAAACCACTTTTCGCACTTGTGTTAGTGTTGAAAAACCACTTTTCGCACTTGTGTTAGTGTTGAAAAACCACTTTTCGCACTTGTGTTGGTGCAGGAAACCACTTTTGCACGTGTATTAGTGTGGAAAAAACACTTTTCACACTTGTGATAGTGTTGAAAAACCACTTTTCGCACTTGTGTTTGTGTTGAAAAACCACTTTTCGCACTTGTGTTAGTGATGAAAAACCACTTTTCGCACTTGTGTTGGTGCAGGAAACCATTTTTGCACTTGTATTAGTGTGGAAAAAACACTTTTTGCACTTGTGATAGTGTTGAAAAACCACTTTTCACACTTGTGTTAGTGTTGAAAAACCACTTTTCGCACTTGTGTTAGTGTTGAAAAACCACTTTTCGCACTTGTGTTGGTGCAGGAAACCACTTTTGCACTTGTATTAGTGTGGAAAAAACACTTTTCGCACTTGTGTTTGTGTTGAAAAACCACTTTTCACACTTGTGTTAGTGTTGAAAAACCACTTTTCGCACTTGTGTTGGTGCAGGAAACCACTTTTGCACTTGTATTAGTGTGGAAAAAACACTTTTTGCACTTGTGATAGTGTTGAAAAACCACTTTTCGCACTTGTGTTAGTGTTGAAAAACAACTTTTCGCACTTGTGTTAGTGTTGAAAAACCACTTTTCGCACTTGTGTTGGTGCAGGAAACCACTTTTGCACTTGCATTAGTGTGGAAAAAACACTTTTTGCACTTGTGATTGTGTTGAAAAACCACTTTTCGCACATGTGTTAGTGTTGAAAAACCACATTACGCACTTGTGTTGGTGCAGGAAACCACTTTTGCACTTGTATTAGTGTGGAAAAAACACTTTTCGCACTTGTGTTTGTGTTGATAAACCACTTTTCGCACTTGTGTTAGTGATGAAAAACCACTTTTCGCAATTGTGTTGGTGCAGGAAACCATTTTTGCACTTGTATTAGTGTGGAAAAAACACTTTTTGCACTTGTGATAGTGTTGAAAAACCACTTTTCGCACTTGTGTTAGTGTTGAAAAACCACTTTTCGCACTTGTGTTAGTGTTGAAAAACCACTTTTCGCACTTGTGTTGGTGCAGGAAACCACTTTTGCACTTGTATTAGTGTGGAAAAAACACTTTTTGCACTTGTGATAGTGTTGAAAAACCACTTTTCGCACATGTGTTAGTGTTGAAAAACCACTTTTCGCACTTGTGTTAGTGTTGAAAAACCACTTTTCGCACTTGTGTTGGTGCAGGAAACCACTTTTGCACTTGTATTAGTGTGGAAAAAACACTTTTTGCACTTGTGATAGTGTTGAAAAACCACTTTTCGCACTTGTGTTAGTGTTGAAAAACCACTTTACGCACTTGTGTTGGAGCAGGAAACCACTTTTGCACTTGTATTAGTGTGGAAAAAACACTTTTCGCACTTGTGTTTGTGTTGAAAAACCACTTTTCGCACTTGTGTTAGTGTTGAAAAACCACTTTTCGCACTTGTGTTGGTGCAGGAAACCACTTTTGCACTTGTATTAGTGTGGAAAAAACACTTTTTGCACTTGTGATCGTGTTGAAAAACCACTTTTCGCACTTGTGTTAGTGTTGAAAAACCACTTTTCGCACTTGTGTTCGTGTTGAAAAACCACTTTTCGCACTTGTGTTGGTGCAGGAAACCACTTTTGCACTTGTATTAGTGTGGAAAAAACACTTTTTGCACTTGTGATAGTGTTGAAAAACCATTTTTCGCACATGTGTTAGTGTTGAAAAACCACTTTTCGCACTTGTGTTGGTGCAGGAAACCACTTTTGCACTTGTATTAGTGTGGAAAAAACACTTTTTGCACTTGTGATAGTGTTGAAAAACCACTTTTCGCACTTGTGTTAGTGTTGAAAAACCACTTTTCGCACTTGTGTTAGTGTTGAAAAACCACTTTTCGCACTTGTTTTGGTGCAGGAAACCACTTTTGCACTTGTATTAGTGTGGAAAAAACACTTTTTGCACTTGTGATAGTGTTGAAAAACCACTTTTCGCACATGTGTTAGTGTTGAAAAACCACTTTTCGCACTTGTGTTAGTGTTGAAAAACCACTTTTCGCACTTGTTTTGGTGCAGGAAACCACTTTTGCACTTGTATTAGTGTGGAAAAAACACTTTTTGCACTTGTGATAGTGTTGAAAAACCACTTTTCGCACATGTGTTAGTGTTGAAAAACCACTTTTCGCACTTGTGTTAGTGTTGAAAAACCACTTTTCGCACTTGTGTTGGTGCAGGAAACCACTTTTCGCACTTGTGTTAGTGATGAAAAACCACTTTTCGCACTTGTGTTGGTGCAGGAAACCATTTTTGCACTTGTATTAGTGTGGAAAAAACACTTTTTGCACTTGTGATAGTGTTGAAAAACCACTTTTCGCACTTGTGTTAGTGTTGAAAAACCACTTTTCGCACTTGTGTTAGTGTTGAAAAACCACTTTTCACACTTGTGTTAGTGTTGAAAAACCACTTTTCGCACTTGTGTTGGTGCAGGAAACCACTTTTGCACTTGTATTAGTGTGGAAAAAATACTTTTTGCACTTGTGATAGTGTTGAAAAACCACTTTTCGCACATGTGTTAGTGTTGAAAAACCACTTTTCGCACTTGTGTTAGTGTTGAAAAACCACTTTTCGCACTTGTGTTGGTGCAGGAAACCACTTTTGCACTTGTATTAGTGTGGAAAAAACACTTTTTGCACTTGTGATAGTGTTGAAAAACCACTTTTCGCACTTGTGTTAGTGTTGAAAAACCACTTTTCGCACTTGTGTTAGTGTTGAAAAACCACTTTTCGCACTTGTGTTGGTGCAGGAAACCACTTTTGCACTTGTATTAGTGTGGAAAAAACACTTTTTGCACTTGTGATCGTGTTGAAAAACCACTTTTCGCACTTGTGTTAGTGTTGAAAAACCACTTTTCGCACTTGTGTTCGTGTTGAAAAACCACTTTTCGCACTTGTGTTGGTGCAGGAAACCACTTTTGCACTTGTATTAGTGTGGAAAAAACACTTTTTGCACTTGTGATAGTGTTGAAAAACCATTTTTCGCACATGTGTTAGTGTTGAAAAACCACTTTTCGCACTTGTGTTGGTGCAGGAAACCACTTTTGCACTTGTATTAGTGTGGAAAAAACACTTTTTGCACTTGTGATAGTGTTGAAAAACCACTTTTCGCACTTGTGTTAGTGTTGAAAAACCACTTTTCGCACTTGTGTTAGTGTTGAAAAACCACTTTTCGCACTTGTTTTGGTGCAGGAAACCACTTTTGCACTTGTATTAGTGTGGAAAAAACACTTTTTGCACTTGTGATAGTGTTGAAAAACCACTTTTCGCACATGTGTTAGTGTTGAAAAACCACTTTTCGCACTTGTGTTAGTGTTGAAAAACCACTTTTCGCACTTGTTTTGGTGCAGGAAACCACTTTTGCACTTGTATTAGTGTGGAAAAAACATTTTTGCACTTGTGATAGTGTTGAAAAACCACTTTTCGCACTTGTGTTAGTGTTGAAATACCACTTTTCGCACTTGTGTTAGTGTTGAAAAACCACTTTTCGCACTTGTGTTGGTGCAGGAAACCACTTTTGCACGTGTATTAGTGTGGAAAAAACACTTTTCGCACATGTGATAGTGTTGAAAAACCACTTTTCGCACTTGTGTTTGTGTTGAAAAACCACTTTTCGCACTTGTGTTAGTGATGAAAAACCACTTTTCGCACTTGTGTTGGTGCAGGAAACCATTTTTGCACTTGTATTAGTGTGGAAAAAACACTTTTTGCACTTGTGATAGTGTTGAAAAACCACTTTTCACACTTGTGTTAGTGTTGAAAAACCACTTTTCGCACTTGTGTTAGTGTTGAAAAACCACTTTTCGCACTTGTGTTGGTGCAGGAAACCACTTTTGCACGTGTATTAGTGTGGAAAAAACACTTTTCGCACTTGTGTTTGTGTTGAAAAACCACTTTTCATACTTGTGTTAGTGTTGAAAAACCACTTTTCGCACTTGTGTTGGTGCAGGAAACCACTTTTGCACTTGTATTAGTGTGGAAAAAACACTTTTTGCACTTGTGATATTGTTGAAAAACCACTTTCCGCACTTGTGTTAGTGTTGAAAAACCACTTTTCGCACTTGTGTTAGTGTTGAAAAACCACTTTTCGCACTTGTGTTGGTGCAGGAAAACACTTTTGCACGTGTATTAGTGTGGAAAAAACACTTTTCGCACTTGTGATAGTGTTGAAAAACCACTTTTCACACTTGTGTTTGTGTTGAAAAACCACTTTTCGAACTTGTGTTAGTGATGAAAAACCACTTTTCGCACTTGTGTTGGTGCAGGAAACCATTTTTGCACTTGTATTAGTGTGGAAAAAACACTTTTTGCACTTGTGATAGTGTTTAAAAACCACTTTTCACACTTGTGTTAGTGTTGAAAAACCACTTTTCGCACTTGTGTTAGTGTTGAAAAACCACTTTTCGCACTTGTGTTGGTGTAGGAAACCACTTTTGCACGTGTATTAGTGTGGAAAAAACACTTTTCGCACTTGTGTTTGTGTTGAAAAACCACTTTTCACACTTGTGTTAGTGTTGAAAAACCACTTTTCACACTTGTGTTGGTGCAGGAAACCACTTTTACACTTGTATTAGTGTGGGAAAAACACTTTTTGCACTTGTGATAGTGTTGAAAAACCACTTTTCGCACTTGTGTTAGTGTTGAAAAACAACTTTTCGCACTTGTGTTAGTGTTGAAAAACCACTTTTCGCACTTGTGTTGGTGCAGGAAACCACTTTTGCACTTGTATTAGTGTGGAAAAAACACTTTTTGCACTTGTAATAGTGTTGAAAAACCACTTTTCGCACTTGTGTTAGTGTTGAAAAACCACTTTTCGCACTTGTGTTAGTGTTGAAAAACCACTTTTCGCACTTGTGTTGGTGCAGGAAACCACTTTTGCACTTGTATTAGTGTGGAAAAACACTTTTTGCACTTGTGATAGTGTTGAAAAACCACTTTTCGCACATGTGTTAATGTTGAAAAACCACTTTTCGCACTTGTGTTAGTGTTGAAAAACCACTTTTCGCACTTGTATTGGTGCAGGAAACCACTTTTGCACTTGTATTAGTGTGGAAAAAACACTTTTTGCACTTGTGTTAGTGTTGAAAAACCACTTTTCGCACTTGTGTTAGTGTTGAAAAACCACTTTACGCACTTGTGTTGGTGCAGGAATCCACTTTTGCACTTGTATTAGTGTGGAAAAACCACTTTTCGCACTTGTGTTAGTGTTGAAAAACCACTTTTCGCACTTGTGTTGGTGCAGGAAACCACTTTTGCACTTGTATTAGTGTGGAAAAAACACTTTTTGCACTTGTGATAGTGTTGAAAAACCACTTTTCGCACTTGTGTTAGTGTTGAAAAACCACTTTTCGCACTTGTGTTAGTGTTGAAAGACCACTTTTCGCACTTGTTTTGGTGCAGGAAACCACTTTTGCACTTGTATTGGTGTGGAAAAAACACTTTTTGCACTTGTGATAGTGTTGAAAAACCACTTTTCGCACATGTGTTAGTGTTGAAAAACCACTTTTCGCACTTGTGTTAGTGTTGAAAAACCACTTTTCGCACTTGTGTTGGTGCAGGAAACCACTTTTGCACTTGTATTAGTGTGGAAAAAACACTTTTTGCATTTGTGATAGTGTTGAAAAACCACTTTTCGCACTTGTGTTAGTGTTGAAAAACCACTTTTCGCACTTGTGTTAGTGTTGAAAACCCACTTTTCGCACTTGTGTTGGTGCAGGAAACCACTTTTGCACTTGTATTAGTGTGGAAAAAACACTTTTTGCACTTGTGTTAGTGTTGAAAAACCACATTTCGCACTTGTGTTGGTGCAGGAAACCACTTTTTGCACTTGTGTTAGTGATGAAAAACCACTTTTCGCACTTGTGTTAGTGATGAAAAACCACTTTTCGCACTTGTATTAGTGTGGAAAAAACACTTTTTGCACTTGTGATAGTGTTGAAAAACCACTTTTCGCACTTGTGTTAGTGTTGAAAAACCACTTTTCGCACTTGTGTTAGTGTTGAAAAACCACTTTTCGCACTTGTGTTAGTGTTGAAAAACCACTTTTCGCACTTGTGTTGGTGCAGGAAACCACTTTTGCACTTGTATTAGTGTGGAAAAAACACTTTTTGCACTTGTGATAGTGTTGAAAAACCACTTTTCGCACTTGTGTTGGTGCAGGAAACCACTTTTGCACTTGTATTAGTGTGGAAAAAACACTTTTTGCACTTGTGATAGTGTTGAAAAACCACTTTTCGCACTTGTGTTGGTGCAGGAAACCACTTTTGCACTTGTATTAATGTGGAAAAAACACTTTTTGCACTTGTGATAGTGTTGAAAAACCACTTTTCGCACTTGTGTTAGTGTTGAAAAACCACTTTTCGCACTTGTGTTGGTGCAGGAAACCACTTTTGCACTTGTATTAGTGTGGAAAAAACACTTTTTGCACTTGTGATATTGTTGAAAAACCACTTTTCGCACTTGTGTTAGTGTTGAAAAACCACTTTTTGCACTTGTTTTAGTGTTGAAAAACCACTTTTCGCACTTGTGTTGGTGCAGGAAACCACTTTTGCACGTGTATTAGTGTGGAAAAAACACTTTTCGCACTTGTGTTTGTGTTGAAAAACCACTTTTCGCACTTGTGTTAGTGTTGAAAAACCACTTTTCGCACTTGTGTTGGTGCAGGAAACCACTTTTGCACTTGTATTAGTGTGGAAAAAACACTTTTTGCACTTGTGATAGTGTTGAAAAACCACTTTTCGCACTTGTGTTAGTGTTGAAAAACAAACTTTTCGCACTTGTGTTAGTGTTGAAAAACCACTTTTCGCACTCGTGTTGGTGCAGGAAACCACTTTTGCACTTGTATTAGTGTGGAAAAAACACTTTTTGCACATGTGTTAGTGTTGAAAAACCACTTTTCGCACTTGTGTTGGTGCAGGAAAACACTTTTGCACTTGTATTGGTGTGGAAAAAACACTTTTTGCACTTGTGATTGTGTTGAAAAACCACTTTTCGCACTTGTGTTAGTGTTGAAAAACCACATTACGCACTTGTGTTGGTGCAGGAAACCACTTTTTGCACTTGTGTTAGTGTTGAAAAACCACTTTTCGCACTTGTGTTAGTGTTGAAAAACCACTTTTCGCACTTGTGTTGGTGCAGGAAACCACTTTTGCACTTGTATTAGTGTGGAAAAAACACTTTTTGCACTTGTGTTAGTGTTGAAAAACCACTTTTCGCACTTGTGTTAGTGTTGAAAAACCACTTTTCGCACTTGTGTTGGTGCAGGAAACCACTTTTGCACTTGTATTAGTGTGGAAAAAACACTTTTTGCACTTGTGATAGTGTTGAAAAACCACTTTTCGCACTTGTGTTAGTGTTGAAAAACCACTTTTCGCACTTGTGTTGGTGCAGAAAACCACTTTTGCACTTGTATTAGTGTGGAAAAAACACTTTTAGCACTTGTGTTAGTGTTGAAAAACCACTTTTTGCACTTGCGTTAGTGTTGAAAAACCACTTTTCGCAATTGTGTTGGTGCAGGAAACCACTTTTGCACTTGTATTAGTGTGGAAAAAGCACTTTTCACACTTGTGTTAGTGTTGAAAAACCACTTTTCGCACTTGTGTTAGTGTTGAAAAACCACTTTTCGCACTTGTGTTAGTGTTGAAAAACCACTTTTCGCACTTGTGTTGGTGCAGGAAAACACTTTTGCACTTGTATTGGCGTGGAAAAAACACTTTTTGCACTTGTGATATTGTTGAAAAACCACTTTTCGCACTTGTGTTAGTGTTGAAAAACCACTTTTCGCACTTGTGTTAGTGTTGAAAAACCACTTTTCGCACTTGTGTTGGTGCAGGAAACCACTTTTGCACGTGTATTAGTGTGGAAAAAACACTTTTCACACTTGTGATAGTGTTGAAAAACCACTTTTCGCACTTGTGTTTGTGTTGAAAAACCACTTTTCGCACTTGTGTTAGTGATGAAAAACCACTTTTCGCACTTGTGTTGGTGCAGGAAACCATTTTTGCACTTGTATTAGTGTGGAAAAAACACTTTTTGCACTTGTGATAGTGTTGAAAAACCACTTTTCACACTTGTGTTAGTGTTGAAAAACCACTTTTCGCACTTGTGTTAGTGTTGAAAAACCACTTTTCGCACTTGTGTTGGTGCAGGAAACCACTTTTGCACTTGTATTAGTGTGGAAAAAACACTTTTCGCACTTGTGTTTGTGTTGAAAAACCACTTTTCACACTTGTGTTAGTGTTGAAAAACCACTTTTCGCACTTGTGTTGGTGCAGGAAACCACTTTTGCACTTGTATTAGTGTGGAAGAAACACTTTTTGCACTTGTGATAGTGTTGAAAAACCACTTTTCGCACTTGTGTTAGTGTTGAAAAACAACTTTTCGCACTTGTGTTAGTGTTGAAAAACCACTTTTCGCACTTGTGTTGGTGCAGGAAACCACTTTTGCACTTGCATTAGTGTGGAAAAAACACTTTTTGCACTTGTGATTGTGTTGAAAAACCACTTTTCGCACATGTGTTAGTGTTGAAAAACCACATTACGCACTTGTGTTGGTGCAGGAAACCACTTTTGCACTTGTATTAGTGTGGAAAAAACACTTTTCGCACTTGTGTTTGTGTTGATAAACCACTTTTCGCACTTGTGTTAGTGATGAAAAACCACTTTTCGCAATTGTGTTGGTGCAGGAAACCATTTTTGCACTTGTATTAGTGTGGAAAAAACACTTTTTGCACTTGTAATAGTGTTGAAAAACCACTTTTCGCACTTGTGTTAGTGTTGAAAAACCACTTTTCGCACTTGTGTTAGTGTTGAAAAACCACTTTTCGCACTTGTGTTGGTGCAGGAAACCACTTTTGCACTTGTATTAGTGTGGAAAAACACTTTTTGCACTTGTGATAGTGTTGAAAAACCACTTTTCGCACATGTGTTAATGTTGAAAAACCACTTTTCGCACTTGTGTTGGTGCAGGAAACCACTTTTGCACTTGTATTAGTGTGGAAAAAACACTTTTTGCACTTGTGATCGTGTTGAAAAACCACTTTTCGCACTTGTGTTAGTGTTGAAAAACCACTTTTCGCACTTGTGTTCGTGTTGAAAAACCACTTTTCGCACTTGTGTTGGTGCAGGAAACCACTTTTGCACTTGTATTAGTGTGGAAAAAACACTTTTTGCACTTGTGATAGTGTTGAAAAACCATTTTTCGCACATGTGTTAGTGTTGAAAAACCACTTTTCGCACTTGTGTTGGTGCAGGAAACCACTTTTGCACTTGTATTAGTGTGGAAAAAACACTTTTTGCACTTGTGATAGTGTTGAAAAACCACTTTTCGCACTTGTGTTAGTGTTGAAAAACCACTTTTCGCACTTGTGTTAGTGTTGAAAAACCACTTTTCGCACTTGTTTTGGTGCAGGAAACCACTTTTGCACTTGTATTAGTGTGGAAAAAACACTTTTTGCACTTGTGATAGTGTTGAAAAACCACTTTTCGCACATGTGTTAGTGTTGAAAAACCACTTTTCGCACTTGTGTTAGTGTTGAAAAACCACTTTTCGCACTTGTTTTGGTGCAGGAAACCACTTTTGCACTTGTATTAGTGTGGAAAAAACACTTTTTGCACTTGTGATAGTGTTGAAAAACCACTTTTCGCACATGTGTTAGTGTTGAAAAACCACTTTTCGCACTTGTGTTAGTGTTGAAAAACCACTTTTCGCACTTGTTTTGGTGCAGGAAACCACTTTTGCACTTGTATTAGTGTGGAAAAAACATTTTTGCACTTGTGATAGTGTTGAAAAACCACTTTTCGCACTTGTGTTAGTGTTGAAATACCACTTTTCGCACTTGTGTTAGTGTTGAAAAACCACTTTTCGCACTTGTGTTGGTGCAGGAAACCACTTTTGCACGTGTATTAGTGTGGAAAAAACACTTTTCGCACATGTGATAGTGTTGAAAAACCACTTTTCGCACTTGTGTTTGTGTTGAAAAACCACTTTTCGCACTTGTGTTAGTGATGAAAAACCACTTTTCGCACTTGTGTTGGTGCAGGAAACCATTTTTGCACTTGTATTAGTGTGGAAAAAACACTTTTTGCACTTGTGATAGTGTTGAAAAACCACTTTTCACACTTGTGTTAGTGTTGAAAAACCACTTTTCGCACTTGTGTTAGTGTTGAAAAACCACTTTTCGCACTTGTGTTGGTGCAGGAAACCACTTTTGCACGTGTATTAGTGTGGAAAAAACACTTTTCGCACTTGTGTTTGTGTTGAAAAACCACTTTTCACACTTGTGTTAGTGTTGAAAAACCACTTTTCACACTTGTGTTAGTGTTGAAAAACCACTTTTCGCACTTGTGTTGGTGCAGGAAACCACTTTTGCACTTGTATTAGTGTGGAAAAAACACTTTTTGCACTTGTGATATTGTTGAAAAACCACTTTCCGCACTTGTGTTAGTGTTGAAAAACCACTTTTCGCACTTGTGTTAGTGTTGAAAAACCACTTTTCGCACTTGTGTTGGTGCAGGAAAACACTTTTGCACGTGTATTAGTGTGGAAAAAACACTTTTCGCACTTGTGATAGTGTTGAAAAACCACTTTTCGCACTTGTGTTTGTGTTGAAAAACCACTTTTCGAACTTGTGTTAGTGATGAAAAACCACTTTTCGCACTTGTGTTGGTGCAGGAAACCATTTTTGCACTTGTATTAGTGTGGAAAAAACACTTTTTGCACTTGTGATAGTGTTTAAAAACCACTTTTCACACTTGTGTTAGTGTTGAAAAACCACTTTTCGCACTTGTGTTAGTGTTGAAAAACCACTTTTCGCACTTGTGTTGGTGTAGGAAACCACTTTTGCACGTGTATTAGTGTGGAAAAAACACTTTTCGCACTTGTGTTTGTGTTGAAAAACCACTTTTCACACTTGTGTTAGTGTTGAAAAACCACTTTTCACACTTGTGTTGGTGCAGGAAACCACTTTTACACTTGTATTAGTGTGGGAAAAACACTTTTTGCACTTGTGATAGTGTTGAAAAACCACTTTTCGCACTTGTGTTAGTGTTGAAAAACAACTTTTCGCACTTGTGTTAGTGTTGAAAAACCACTTTTCGCACTTGTGTTGGTGCAGGAAACCACTTTTGCACTTGTATTAGTGTGGAAAAAACACTTTTTGCACTTGTAATAGTGTTGAAAAACCACTTTTCGCACTTGTGTTAGTGTTGAAAAACCACTTTTCGCACTTGTGTTAGTGTTGAAAAACCACTTTTCGCACTTGTGTTGGTGCAGGAAACCACTTTTGCACTTGTATTAGTGTGGAAAAACACTTTTTGCACTTGTGATAGTGTTGAAAAACCACTTTTCGCACATGTGTTAATGTTGAAAAACCACTTTTTGCACTTGTGTTAGTGTTGAAAAACCACTTTTCGCACTTGTGTTGGTGCAGGAAACCACTTTTGCACTTGTATTAGTGTGGAAAAAACACTTTTTGCACTTGTGTTAGTGTTGAAAAACCACTTTTCGCACTTGTGTTAGTGTTGAAAAACCACTTTACGCACTTGTGTTGGTGCAGGAATCCACTTTTGCACTTGTATTAGTGTGGAAAAACCACTTTTCGCACTTGTGTTAGTGTTGAAAAACCACTTTTCGCACTTGTGTTGGTGCAGGAAACCACTTTTGCACTTGTATTAGTGTGGAAAAAACACTTTTTGCACTTGTGATAGTGTTGAAAAACCACTTTTCGCACTTGTGTTAGTGTTGAAAAACCACTTTTCGCACTTGTGTTAGTGTTGAAAAACCACTTTTCGCACTTGTTTTGGTGCAGGAAACCACTTTTGCACTTGTATTGGTGTGGAAAAAACACTTTTTGCACTTGTGATAGTGTTGAAAAACCACTTTTCGCACATGTGTTAGTGTTGAAAAACCACTTTTCGCACTTGTGTTAGTGTTGAAAAACCACTTTTCGCACTTGTGTTGGTGCAGGAAACCACTTTTGCACTTGTATTAGTGTGGAAAAAACACTTTTTGCATTTGTGATAGTGTTGAAAAACCACTTTTCGCACTTGTGTTAGTGTTGAAAAACCACTTTTCGCACTTGTGTTAGTGTTGAAAACCCACTTTTCGCACTTGTGTTGGTGCAGGAAACCACTTTTGCACTTGTATTAGTGTGGAAAAAACACTTTTTGCACTTGTGTTAGTGTTGAAAAACCACATTTCGCACTTGTGTTGGTGCAGGAAACCACTTTTTGCACTTGTGTTAGTGATGAAAAACCACTTTTCGCACTTGTGTTAGTGATGAAAAACCACTTTTCGCACTTGTATTAGTGTGGAAAAAACACTTTTTGCACTTGTGATAGTGTTGAAAAACCACTTTTCGCACTTGTGTTAGTGTTGAAAAACCACTTTTCGCACTTGTGTTAGTGTTGAAAAACCACTTTTCGCACTTGTGTTAGTGTTGAAAAACCACTTTTCGCACTTGTGTTGGTGCAGGAAACCACTTTTGCACTTGTATTAGTGTGGAAAAAACACTTTTTGCACTTGTGATAGTGTTGAAAAACCACTTTTCGCACTTGTGTTGGTGCAGGAAACCACTTTTGCACTTGTATTAGTGTGGAAAAAACACTTTTTGCACTTGTGATAGTGTTGAAAAACCACTTTTCGCACTTGTGTTGGTGCAGGAAACCACTTTTGCACTTGTATTAGTGTGGAAAAAACACTTTTTGCACTTGTGATAGTGTTGAAAAACCACTTTTCGCACTTGTGTTAGTGTTGAAAAACCACTTTTTGCACTTGTTTTAGTGTTGAAAAACCACTTTTCGCACTTGTGTTGGTGCAGGAAACCACTTTTGCACGTGTATTAGTGTGGAAAAAACACTTTTCGCACTTGTGTTTGTGTTGAAAAACCACTTTTCGCACTTGTGTTAGTGTTGAAAAACCACTTTTCGCACTTGTGTTGGTGCAGGAAACCACTTTTGCACTTGTATTAGTGTGGAAAAAACACTTTTTGCACTTGTGATAGTGTTGAAAAACCACTTTTCGCACTTGTGTTAGTGTTGAAAAACAACTTTTCGCACTTGTGTTAGTGTTGAAAAACCACTTTTCGCACTCGTGTTGGTGCAGGAAACCACTTTTGCACTTGTATTAGTGTGGAAAAAACACTTTTTGCACATGTGTTAGTGTTGAAAAACCACTTTTCGCACTTGTGTTGGTGCAGGAAAACACTTTTGCACTTGTATTGGTGTGGAAAAAACACTTTTTGCACTTGTGATTGTGTTGAAAAACCACTTTTCGCACTTGTGTTAGTGTTGAAAAACCACATTACGCACTTGTGTTGGTGCAGGAAACCACTTTTTGCACTTGTGTTAGTGTTGAAAAACCACTTTTCGCACTTGTGTTAGTGTTGAAAAACCACTTTTCGCACTTGTGTTGGTGCAGGAAACCACTTTTGCACTTGTATTAGTGTGGAAAAAACACTTTTTGCACTTGTGTTAGTGTTGAAAAACCACTTTTCGCACTTGTGTTAGTGTTGAAAAACCACTTTTCGCACTTGTGTTGGTGCAGGAAACCACTTTTGCACTTGTATTAGTGTGGAAAAAACACTTTTTGCACTTGTGATAGTGTTGAAAAACCACTTTTCGCACTTGTGTTAGTGTTGAAAAACCACTTTTCGCACTTGTGTTGGTGCAGAAAACCACTTTTGCACTTGTATTAGTGTGGAAAAAACACTTTTAGCACTTGTGTTAGTGTTGAAAAACCACTTTTTGCACTTGCGTTAGTGTTGAAAAACCACTTTTCGCAATTGTGTTGGTGCAGGAAACCACTTTTGCACTTGTATTAGTGTGGAAAAAGCACTTTTCACACTTGTGTTAGTGTTGAAAAACCACTTTTCGCACTTGTGTTAGTGTTGAAAAACCACTTTTCGCACTTGTGTTAGTGTTGAAAAACCACTTTTCGCACTTGTGTTGGTGCAGGAAAACACTTTTGCACTTGTATTGGCGTGGAAAAAACACTTTTTGCACTTGTGATATTGTTGAAAAACCACTTTTCGCACTTGTGTTAGTGTTGAAAAACCACTTTTCGCACTTGTGTTAGTGTTGAAAAACCACTTTTCGCACTTGTGTTGGTGCAGGAAACCACTTTTGCACGTGTATTAGTGTGGAAAAAACACTTTTCACACTTGTGATAGTGTTGAAAAACCACTTTTCGCACTTGTGTTTGTGTTGAAAAACCACTTTTCGCACTTGTGTTAGTGATGAAAAACCACTTTTCGCACTTGTGTTGGTGCAGGAAACCATTTTTGCACTTGTATTAGTGTGGAAAAAACACTTTTTGCACTTGTGATAGTGTTGAAAAACCACTTTTCACACTTGTGTTAGTGTTGAAAAACCACTTTTCGCACTTGTGTTAGTGTTGAAAAACCACTTTTCGCACTTGTGTTGGTGCAGGAAACCACTTTTGCACTTGTATTAGTGTGGAAAAAACACTTTTCGCACTTGTGTTTGTGTTGAAAAACCACTTTTCACACTTGTGTTAGTGTTGAAAAACCACTTTTCGCACTTGTGTTGGTGCAGGAAACCACTTTTGCACTTGTATTAGTGTGGAAGAAACACTTTTTGCACTTGTGATAGTGTTGAAAAACCACTTTTCGCACTTGTGTTAGTGTTGAAAAACAACTTTTCGCACTTGTGTTAGTGTTGAAAAACCACTTTTCGCACTTGTGTTGGTGCAGGAAACCACTTTTGCACTTGCATTAGTGTGGAAAAAACACTTTTTGCACTTGTGATTGTGTTGAAAAACCACTTTTCGCACATGTGTTAGTGTTGAAAAACCACATTACGCACTTGTGTTGGTGCAGGAAACCACTTTTGCACTTGTATTAGTGTGGAAAAAACACTTTTCGCACTTGTGTTTGTGTTGATAAACCACTTTTCGCACTTGTGTTAGTGATGAAAAACCACTTTTCGCAATTGTGTTGGTGCAGGAAACCATTTTTGCACTTGTATTAGTGTGGAAAAAACATTTTTGCACTTGTAATAGTGTTGAAAAACCACTTTTCGCACTTGTGTTAGTGTTGAAAAACCACTTTTCGCACTTGTGTTAGTGTTGAAAAACCACTTTTCGCACTTGTGTTGGTGCAGGAAACCACTTTTGCACTTGTATTAGTGTGGAAAAACACTTTTTGCACTTGTGATAGTGTTGAAAAACCACTTTTCGCACATGTGTTAATGTTGAAAAACCACTTTTCGCACTTGTGTTAGTGTTGAAAAACCACTTTTCGCACTTGTGTTGGTGCAGGAAACCACTTTTGCACTTGTATTAGTGTGGAAAAAACACTTTTTGCACTTGTGATAGTGTTGAAAAACCACTTTTCGCACTTGTGTTAGTGTTGAAAAACCACTTTTCGCACTTGTGTTAGTGTTGAAAAACCACTTTTCGCACTTGTTTTGGTGCAGGAAACCACTTTTGCACTTGTATTGGTGTGGAAAAAACACTTTTTGCACTTGTGATAGTGTTGAAAAACCACTTTTCGCACATGTGTTAGTGTTGAAAAACCACTTTTCGCACTTGTGTTAGTGTTGAAAAACCACTTTTCGCACTTGTGTTGGTGCAGGAAACCACTTTTGCACTTGTATTAGTGTGGAAAAAACACTTTTTGCATTTGTGATAGTGTTGAAAAACCACTTTTCGCACTTGTGTTAGTGTTGAAAAACCACTTTTCGCACTTGTGTTAGTGTTGAAAACCCACTTTTCGCACTTGTGTTGGTGCAGGAAACCACTTTTGCACTTGTATTAGTGTGGAAAAAACACTTTTTGCACTTGTGTTAGTGTTGAAAAACCACATTTCGCACTTGTGTTGGTGCAGGAAACCACTTTTTGCACTTGTGTTAGTGATGAAAAACCACTTTTCGCACTTGTGTTAGTGATGAAAAACCACTTTTCGCACTTGTATTAGTGTGGAAAAAACACTTTTTGCACTTGTGATAGTGTTGAAAAACCACTTTTCGCACTTGTGTTAGTGTTGAAAAACCACTTTTCGCACTTGTGTTAGTGTTGAAAAACCACTTTTCGCACTTGTGTTAGTGTTGAAAAACCACTTTTCGCACTTGTGTTGGTGCAGGAAACCACTTTTGCACTTGTATTAGTGTGGAAAAAACACTTTTTGCACTTGTGATAGTGTTGAAAAACCACTTTTCGCACTTGTGTTGGTGCAGGAAACCACTTTTGCACTTGTATTAGTGTGGAAAAAACACTTTTTGCACTTGTGATAGTGTTGAAAAACCACTTTTCGCACTTGTGTTGGTGCAGGAAACCACTTTTGCACTTGTATTAATGTGGAAAAAACACTTTTTGCACTTGTGATAGTGTTGAAAAACCACTTTTCGCACTTGTGTTAGTGTTGAAAAACCACTTTTCGCACTTGTGTTGGTGCAGGAAACCACTTTTGCACTTGTATTAGTGTGGAAAAAACACTTTTTGCACTTGTGATAGTGTTGAAAAACCACTTTTCGCACTTGTGTTAGTGTTGAAAAACCACTTTTTGCACTTGTTTTAGTGTTGAAAAACCACTTTTCGCACTTGTGTTGGTGCAGGAAACCACTTTTGCACGTGTATTAGTGTGGAAAAAACACTTTTCGCACTTGTGTTTGTGTTGAAAAACCACTTTTCGCACTTGTGTTAGTGTTGAAAACCACTTTTCGCACTTGTGTTGGTGCAGGAAACCACTTTTGCACTTGTATTAGTGTGGAAAAAACACTTTTTGCACTTGTGATAGTGTTGAAAAACCACTTTTCGCACTTGTGTTAGTGTTGAAAAACAACTTTTCGCACTTGTGTTAGTGTTGAAAAACCACTTTTCGCACTCGTGTTGGTGCAGGAAACCACTTTTGCACTTGTATTAGTGTGGAAAAAACACTTTTTGCACATGTGTTAGTGTTGAAAAACCACTTTTCGCACTTGTGTTGGTGCAGGAAAACACTTTTGCACTTGTATTGGTGTGGAAAAAACACTTTTTGCACTTGTGATTGTGTTGAAAAACCACTTTTCGCACTTGTGTTAGTGTTGAAAAACCACATTACGCACTTGTGTTGGTGCAGGAAACCACTTTTTGCACTTGTGTTAGTGTTGAAAAACCACTTTTCGCACTTGTGTTAGTGTTGAAAAACCACTTTTCGCACTTGTGTTGGTGCAGGAAACCACTTTTGCACTTGTATTAGTGTGGAAAAAACACTTTTTGCACTTGTGTTAGTGTTGAAAAACCACTTTTCGCACTTGTGTTAGTGTTGAAAAACCACTTTTCGCACTTGTGTTGGTGCAGGAAACCACTTTTGCACTTGTATTAGTGTGGAAAAAACACTTTTTGCACTTGTGATAGTGTTGAAAAACCACTTTTCGCACTTGTGTTAGTGTTGAAAAACCACTTTTCGCACTTGTGTTGGTGCAGAAAACCACTTTTGCACTTGTATTAGTGTGGAAAAAACACTTTTAGCACTTGTGTTAGTGTTGAAAAACCACTTTTTGCACTTGCGTTAGTGTTGAAAAACCACTTTTCGCAATTGTGTTGGTGCAGGAAACCACTTTTGCACTTGTATTAGTGTGGAAAAAGCACTTTTCACACTTGTGTTAGTGTTGAAAAACCACTTTTCGCACTTGTGTTAGTGTTGAAAAACCACTTTTCGCACTTGTGTTAGTGTTGAAAAACCACTTTTCGCACTTGTGTTGGTGCAGGAAAACACTTTTGCACTTGTATTGGCGTGGAAAAAACACTTTTTGCACTTGTGATATTGTTGAAAAACCACTTTTCGCACTTGTGTTAGTGTTGAAAAACCACTTTTCGCACTTGTGTTAGTGTTGAAAAACCACTTTTCGCACTTGTGTTGGTGCAGGAAACCACTTTTGCACGTGTATTAGTGTGGAAAAAACACTTTTCACACTTGTGATAGTGTTGAAAAACCACTTTTCGCACTTGTGTTTGTGTTGAAAAACCACTTTTCGCACGTGTGTTAGTGATGAAAAACCACTTTTCGCACTTGTGTTGGTGCAGGAAACCATTTTTGCACTTGTATTAGTGTGGAAAAAACACTTTTTGCACTTGTGATAGTGTTGAAAAACCACTTTTCACACTTGTGTTAGTGTTGAAAAACCACTTTTCGCACTTGTGTTAGTGTTGAAAAACCACTTTTCGCACTTGTGTTGGTGCAGGAAACCACTTTTGCACTTGTATTAGTGTGGAAAAAACACTTTTCGCACTTGTGTTTGTGTTGAAAAACCACTTTTCACACTTGTGTTAGTGTTGAAAAACCACTTTTCGCACTTGTGTTGGTGCAGGAAACCACTTTTGCACTTGTATTAGTGTGGAAAAAACACTTTTTGCACTTGTGATAGTGTTGAAAAACCACTTTTCGCACTTGTGTTAGTGTTGAAAAACAACTTTTCGCACTTGTGTTAGTGTTGAAAAACCACTTTTCGCACTTGTGTTGGTGCAGGAAACCACTTTTGCACTTGCATTAGTGTGGAAAAAACACTTTTTGCACTTGTGATTGTGTTGAAAAACCACTTTTCGCACATGTGTTAGTGTTGAAAAACCACATTACGCACTTGTGTTGGTGCAGGAAACCACTTTTGCACTTGTATTAGTGTGGAAAAAACACTTTTCGCACTTGTGTTTGTGTTGATAAACCACTTTTCGCACTTGTGTTAGTGATGAAAAACCACTTTTCGCAATTGTGTTGGTGCAGGAAACCATTTTTGCACTTGTATTAGTGTGGAAAAAACACTTTTTGCACTTGTGATAGTGTTGAAAAACCACTTTTCGCACTTGTGTTAGTGTTGAAAAACCACTTTTCGCACTTGTGTTAGTGTTGAAAAACCACTTTTCGCACTTGTGTTGGTGCAGGAAACCACTTTTGCACTTGTATTAGTGTGGAAAAAACACTTTTTGCACTTGTGATAGTGTTGAAAAACCACTTTTCGCACATGTGTTAGTGTTGAAAAACCACTTTTCGCACTTGTGTTAGTGTTGAAAAACCACTTTTCGCACTTGTGTTGGTGCAGGAAACCACTTTTGCACTTGTATTAGTGTGGAAAAAACACTTTTTGCACTTGTGATAGTGTTGAAAAACCACTTTTCGCACTTGTGTTAGTGTTGAAAAACCACATTACGCACTTGTGTTGGTGCAGGAAACCACTTTTTGCACTTGTGTTAGTGTTGAAAAACCACTTTTCGCACTTGTGTTAGTGTTGAAAAACCACTTTTCGCACTTGTGTTGGTGCAGGAAACCACTTTTGCACTTGTATTAGTGTGGAAAAAACACTTTTTGCACTTGTGTTAGTGTTGAAAAACCACTTTTCGCACTTGTGTTAGTGTTGAAAAACCACTTTTCGCACTTGTGTTGGTGCAGGAAACCACTTTTGCACTTGTATTAGTGTGGAAAAAACACTTTTTGCACTTGTGATAGTGTTGAAAAACCACTTTTCGCACTTGTGTTAGTGTTGAAAAACCACTTTTCGCACTTGTGTTGGTGCAGAAAACCACTTTTGCACTTGTATTAGTGTGGAAAAAACACTTTTAGCACTTGTGTTAGTGTTGAAAAACCACTTTTTGCACTTGCGTTAGTGTTGAAAAACCACTTTTCGCAATTGTGTTGGTGCAGGAAACCACTTTTGCACTTGTATTAGTGTGGAAAAAGCACTTTTCACACTTGTGTTAGTGTTGAAAAACCACTTTTCGCACTTGTGTTAGTGTTGAAAAACCACTTTTCGCACTTGTGTTAGTGTTGAAAAACCACTTTTCGCACTTGTGTTGGTGCAGGAAAACACTTTTGCACTTGTATTGGCGTGGAAAAAACACTTTTTGCACTTGTGATATTGTTGAAAAACCACTTTTCGCACTTTTGTTAGTGTTGAAAAACCACTTTTCGCACTTGTGTTAGTGTTGAAAAACCACTTTTCGCACTTGTGTTGGTGCAGGAAACCACTTTTGCACGTGTATTAGTGTGGAAAAAACACTTTTCACACTTGTGATAGTGTTGAAAAACCACTTTTCGCACTTGTGTTTGTGTTGAAAAACCACTTTTCGCACGTGTGTTAGTGATGAAAAACCACTTTTCGCACTTGTGTTGGTGCAGGAAACCATTTTTGCACTTGTATTAGTGTGGAAAAAACACTTTTTGCACTTGTGATAGTGTTGAAAAACCACTTTTCACACTTGTGTTAGTGTTGAAAAACCACTTTTCGCACTTGTGTTAGTGTTGAAAAACCACTTTTCGCACTTGTGTTGGTGCAGGAAACCACTTTTGCACTTGTATTAGTGTGGAAAAAACACTTTTCGCACTTGTGTTTGTGTTGAAAAACCACTTTTCACACTTGTGTTAGTGTTGAAAAACCACTTTTCGCACTTGTGTTGGTGCAGGAAACCACTTTTGCACTTGTATTAGTGCGGAAAAAACACTTTTTGCACTTGTGATAGTGTTGAAAAACCACTTTTCGCACTTGTGTTAGTGTTGAAAAACAACTTTTCGCACTTGTGTTAGTGTTGAAAAACCACTTTTCGCACTTGTGTTGGTGCAGGAAACCACTTTTGCACTTGCATTAGTGTGGAAAAAACACTTTTTGCACTTGTGATTGTGTTGAAAAACCACTTTTCGCACATGTGTTAGTGTTGAAAAACCACATTACGCACTTGTGTTGGTGCAGGAAACCACTTTTGCACTTGTATTAGTGTGGAAAAAACACTTTTCGCACTTGTGTTTGTGTTGATAAACCACTTTTCGCACTTGTGTTAGTGATGAAAAACCACTTTTCGCAATTGTGTTGGTGCAGGAAACCATTTTTGCACTTGTATTAGTGTGGAAAAAACACTTTTTGCACTTGTGATAGTGTTGAAAAACCACTTTTCGCACTTGTGTTAGTGTTGAAAAACCACTTTTCGCACTTGTGTTAGTGTTGAAAAACCACTTTTCGCACTTGTGTTGGTGCAGGAAAACACTTTTGCACTTGTATTGGCGTGGAAAAAACACTTTTTGCACTTGTGATATTGTTGAAAAACCACTTTTCGCACTTGTGTTAGTGTTGAAAAACCACTTTTCGCACTTGTGTTAGTGTTGAAAAACCACTTTTCGCACTTGTGTTGGTGCAGGAAACCACTTTTGCACGTGTATTAGTGTGGAAAAAACACTTTTCACACTTGTGATAGTGTTGAAAAACCACTTTTCGCACTTGTGTTTGTGTTGAAAAACCACTTTTCGCACGTGTGTTAGTGATGAAAAACCACTTTTCGCACTTGTGTTGGTGCAGGAAACCATTTTTGCACTTGTATTAGTGTGGAAAAAACACTTTTTGCACTTGTGATAGTGTTGAAAAACCACTTTTCACACTTGTGTTAGTGTTGAAAAACCACTTTTCGCACTTGTGTTAGTGTTGAAAAACCACTTTTCGCACTTGTGTTGGTGCAGGAAACCACTTTTGCACTTGTATTAGTGTGGAAAAAACACTTTTCGCACTTGTGTTTGTGTTGAAAAACCACTTTTCACACTTGTGTTAGTGTTGAAAAACCACTTTTCGCACTTGTGTTGGTGCAGGAAACCACTTTTGCACTTGTATTAGTGTGGAAAAAACACTTTTTGCACTTGTGATAGTGTTGAAAAACCACTTTTCGCACTTGTGTTAGTGTTGAAAAACAACTTTTCGCACTTGTGTTAGTGTTGAAAAACCACTTTTCGCACTTGTGTTGGTGCAGGAAACCACTTTTGCACTTGCATTAGTGTGGAAAAAACACTTTTTGCACTTGTGATTGTGTTGAAAAACCACTTTTCGCACATGTGTTAGTGTTGAAAAACCACATTACGCACTTGTGTTGGTGCAGGAAACCACTTTTGCACTTGTATTAGTGTGGAAAAAACACTTTTCGCACTTGTGTTTGTGTTGATAAACCACTTTTCGCACTTGTGTTAGTGATGAAAAACCACTTTTCGCAATTGTGTTGGTGCAGGAAACCATTTTTGCACTTGTATTAGTGTGGAAAAAACACTTTTTGCACTTGTGATAGTGTTGAAAAACCACTTTTCGCACTTGTGTTAGTGTTGAAAAACCACTTTTCGCACTTGTGTTAGTGTTGAAAAACCACTTTTCGCACTTGTGTTGGTGCAGGAAACCACTTTTGCACTTGTATTAGTGTGGAAAAAACACTTTTTGCACTTGTGATAGTGTTGAAAAACCACTTTTCGCACATGTGTTAGTGTTGAAAAACCACTTTTCGCACTTGTGTTAGTGTTGAAAAACCACTTTTCGCACTTGTGTTGGTGCAGGAAACCACTTTTGCACTTGTATTAGTGTGGAAAAAACACTTTTTGCACTTGTGATAGTGTTGAAAAACCACTTTTCGCACTTGTGTTAGTGTTGAAAAACCACATTACGCACTTGTGTTGGTGCAGGAAACCACTTTTTGCACTTGTGTTAGTGTTGAAAAACCACTTTTCGCACTTGTGTTAGTGTTGAAAAACCACTTTTCGCACTTGTGTTGGTGCAGGAAACCACTTTTGCACTTGTATTAGTGTGGAAAAAACACTTTTTGCACTTGTGTTAGTGTTGAAAAACCACTTTTCGCACTTGTGTTAGTGTTGAAAAACCACTTTTCGCACTTGTGTTGGTGCAGGAAACCACTTTTGCACTTGTATTAGTGTGGAAAAAACACTTTTTGCACTTGTGATAGTGTTGAAAAACCACTTTTCGCACTTGTGTTAGTGTTGAAAAACCACTTTTCGCACTTGTGTTGGTGCAGAAAACCACTTTTGCACTTGTATTAGTGTGGAAAAAACACTTTTAGCACTTGTGTTAGTGTTGAAAAACCACTTTTCGCACTTGTGTTATTGTTGAAAAACCACTTTTCGCACTTGTGTTGGTGCAGGAAACCACTTTTGCACTTGTATTAGTGTGGAAAAAACACTTTTTGCACTTGTGATAGTGTTGAAAAACCACTTTTCGCACTTGTGTTGGTGCAGGAAACCACTTTTGCACTTGTATTAATGTGGAAAAAACACTTTTTGCACTTGTGATAGTGTTGAAAAACCACTTTTCGCACTTGTGTTAGTGTTGAAAAACCACTTTTCGCACTTGTGTTGGTGCAGGAAACCACTTTTGCACTTGTATTAGTGTGGAAAAAACACTTTTTGCACTTGTGATAGTGTTGAAAAACCACTTTTCGCACTTGTGTTAGTGTTGAAAAACCACTTTTTGCACTTGTTTTAGTGTTGAAAAACCACTTTTCGCACTTGTGTTGGTGCAGGAAACCACTTTTGCACGTGTATTAGTGTGGAAAAAACACTTTTCGCACTTGTGTTTGTGTTGAAAAACCACTTTTCGCACTTGTGTTAGTGTTGAAAACCACTTTTCGCACTTGTGTTGGTGCAGGAAACCACTTTTGCACTTGTATTAGTGTGGAAAAAACACTTTTTGCACTTGTGATAGTGTTGAAAAACCACTTTTCGCACTTGTGTTAGTGTTGAAAAACAACTTTTCGCACTTGTGTTAGTGTTGAAAAACCACTTTTCGCACTCGTGTTGGTGCAGGAAACCACTTTTGCACTTGTATTAGTGTGGAAAAAACACTTTTTGCACATGTGTTAGTGTTGAAAAACCACTTTTCGCACTTGTGTTGGTGCAGGAAAACACTTTTGCACTTGTATTGGTGTGGAAAAAACACTTTTTGCACTTGTGATTGTGTTGAAAAACCACTTTTCGCACTTGTGTTAGTGTTGAAAAACCACATTACGCACTTGTGTTGGTGCAGGAAACCACTTTTTGCACTTGTGTTAGTGTTGAAAAACCACTTTTCGCACTTGTGTTAGTGTTGAAAAACCACTTTTCGCACTTGTGTTGGTGCAGGAAACCACTTTTGCACTTGTATTAGTGTGGAAAAAACACTTTTTGCACTTGTGTTAGTGTTGAAAAACCACTTTTCGCACTTGTGTTAGTGTTGAAAAACCACTTTTCGCACTTGTGTTGGTGCAGGAAACCACTTTTGCACTTGTATTAGTGTGGAAAAAACACTTTTTGCACTTGTGATAGTGTTGAAAAACCACTTTTCGCACTTGTGTTAGTGTTGAAAAACCACTTTTCGCACTTGTGTTGGTGCAGAAAACCACTTTTGCACTTGTATTAGTGTGGAAAAAACACTTTTAGCACTTGTGTTAGTGTTGAAAAACCACTTTTTGCACTTGCGTTAGTGTTGAAAAACCACTTTTCGCAATTGTGTTGGTGCAGGAAACCACTTTTGCACTTGTATTAGTGTGGAAAAAGCACTTTTCACACTTGTGTTAGTGTTGAAAAACCACTTTTCGCACTTGTGTTAGTGTTGAAAAACCACTTTTCGCACTTGTGTTAGTGTTGAAAAACCACTTTTCGCACTTGTGTTGGTGCAGGAAAACACTTTTGCACTTGTATTGGCGTGGAAAAAACACTTTTTGCACTTGTGATATTGTTGAAAAACCACTTTTCGCACTTGTGTTAGTGTTGAAAAACCACTTTTCGCACTTGTGTTAGTGTTGAAAAACCACTTTTCGCACTTGTGTTGGTGCAGGAAACCACTTTTGCACGTGTATTAGTGTGGAAAAAACACTTTTCACACTTGTGATAGTGTTGAAAAACCACTTTTCGCACTTGTGTTTGTGTTGAAAAACCACTTTTCGCACGTGTGTTAGTGATGAAAAACCACTTTTCGCACTTGTGTTGGTGCAGGAAACCATTTTTGCACTTGTATTAGTGTGGAAAAAACACTTTTTGCACTTGTGATAGTGTTGAAAAACCACTTTTCACACTTGTGTTAGTGTTGAAAAACCACTTTTCGCACTTGTGTTAGTGTTGAAAAACCACTTTTCGCACTTGTGTTGGTGCAGGAAACCACTTTTGCACTTGTATTAGTGTGGAAAAAACACTTTTCGCACTTGTGTTTGTGTTGAAAAACCACTTTTCACACTTGTGTTAGTGTTGAAAAACCACTTTTCGCACTTGTGTTGGTGCAGGAAACCACTTTTGCACTTGTATTAGTGTGGAAAAAACACTTTTTGCACTTGTGATAGTGTTGAAAAACCACTTTTCGCACTTGTGTTAGTGTTGAAAAACAACTTTTCGCACTTGTGTTAGTGTTGAAAAACCACTTTTCGCACTTGTGTTGGTGCAGGAAACCACTTTTGCACTTGCATTAGTGTGGAAAAAACACTTTTTGCACTTGTGATTGTGTTGAAAAACCACTTTTCGCACATGTGTTAGTGTTGAAAAACCACATTACGCACTTGTGTTGGTGCAGGAAACCACTTTTGCA
Organism: Myxine glutinosa; assembly: GCF_964187855.1. Lineage (NCBI taxonomy): Eukaryota > Metazoa > Chordata > Myxini > Myxiniformes > Myxinidae > Myxine > Myxine glutinosa. The sequence goes on from NW_027617395.1 coordinate 51,698, forward strand.
CTTGTATTAGTGTGGAAAAAACACTTTTCGCACTTGTGTTTGTGTTGATAAACCACTTTTCGCACTTGTGTTAGTGATGAAAAACCACTTTTCGCAATTGTGTTGGTGCAGGAAACCATTTTTGCACTTGTATTAGTGTGGAAAAAACACTTTTTGCACTTGTGATAGTGTTGAAAAACCACTTTTCGCACTTGTGTTAGTGTTGAAAAACCACTTTTCGCACTTGTGTTAGTGTTGAAAAACCACTTTTCGCACTTGTGTTGGTGCAGGAAACCACTTTTGCACTTGTATTAGTGTGGAAAAAACACTTTTTGCACTTGTGATAGTGTTGAAAAACCACTTTTCGCACATGTGTTAGTGTTGAAAAACCACTTTTCGCACTTGTGTTAGTGTTGAAAAACCACTTTTCGCACTTGTGTTGGTGCAGGAAACCACTTTTGCACTTGTATTAGTGTGGAAAAAACACTTTTTGCACTTGTGATAGTGTTGAAAAACCACTTTTCGCACTTGTGTTAGTGTTGAAAAACCACATTACGCACTTGTGTTGGTGCAGGAAACCACTTTTTGCACTTGTGTTAGTGTTGAAAAACCACTTTTCGCACTTGTGTTAGTGTTGAAAAACCACTTTTCGCACTTGTGTTGGTGCAGGAAACCACTTTTGCACTTGTATTAGTGTGGAAAAAACACTTTTTGCACTTGTGTTAGTGTTGAAAAACCACTTTTCGCACTTGTGTTAGTGTTGAAAAACCACTTTTCGCACTTGTGTTGGTGCAGGAAACCACTTTTGCACTTGTATTAGTGTGGAAAAAACACTTTTTGCACTTGTGATAGTGTTGAAAAACCACTTTTCGCACTTGTGTTAGTGTTGAAAAACCACTTTTCGCACTTGTGTTGGTGCAGAAAACCACTTTTGCACTTGTATTAGTGTGGAAAAAACACTTTTAGCACTTGTGTTAGTGTTGAAAAACCACTTTTTGCACTTGCGTTAGTGTTGAAAAACCACTTTTCGCAATTGTGTTGGTGCAGGAAACCACTTTTGCACTTGTATTAGTGTGGAAAAAGCACTTTTCACACTTGTGTTAGTGTTGAAAAACCACTTTTCGCACTTGTGTTAGTGTTGAAAAACCACTTTTCGCACTTGTGTTAGTGTTGAAAAACCACTTTTCGCACTTGTGTTGGTGCAGGAAAACACTTTTGCACTTGTATTGGCGTGGAAAAAACACTTTTTGCACTTGTGATATTGTTGAAAAACCACTTTTCGCACTTTTGTTAGTGTTGAAAAACCACTTTTCGCACTTGTGTTAGTGTTGAAAAACCACTTTTCGCACTTGTGTTGGTGCAGGAAACCACTTTTGCACGTGTATTAGTGTGGAAAAAACACTTTTCACACTTGTGATAGTGTTGAAAAACCACTTTTCGCACTTGTGTTTGTGTTGAAAAACCACTTTTCGCACGTGTGTTAGTGATGAAAAACCACTTTTCGCACTTGTGTTGGTGCAGGAAACCATTTTTGCACTTGTATTAGTGTGGAAAAAACACTTTTTGCACTTGTGATAGTGTTGAAAAACCACTTTTCACACTTGTGTTAGTGTTGAAAAACCACTTTTCGCACTTGTGTTAGTGTTGAAAAACCACTTTTCGCACTTGTGTTGGTGCAGGAAACCACTTTTGCACTTGTATTAGTGTGGAAAAAACACTTTTCGCACTTGTGTTTGTGTTGAAAAACCACTTTTCACACTTGTGTTAGTGTTGAAAAACCACTTTTCGCACTTGTGTTGGTGCAGGAAACCACTTTTGCACTTGTATTAGTGCGGAAAAAACACTTTTTGCACTTGTGATAGTGTTGAAAAACCACTTTTCGCACTTGTGTTAGTGTTGAAAAACAACTTTTCGCACTTGTGTTAGTGTTGAAAAACCACTTTTCGCACTTGTGTTGGTGCAGGAAACCACTTTTGCACTTGCATTAGTGTGGAAAAAACACTTTTTGCACTTGTGATTGTGTTGAAAAACCACTTTTCGCACATGTGTTAGTGTTGAAAAACCACATTACGCACTTGTGTTGGTGCAGGAAACCACTTTTGCACTTGTATTAGTGTGGAAAAAACACTTTTCGCACTTGTGTTTGTGTTGATAAACCACTTTTCGCACTTGTGTTAGTGATGAAAAACCACTTTTCGCAATTGTGTTGGTGCAGGAAACCATTTTTGCACTTGTATTAGTGTGGAAAAAACACTTTTTGCACTTGTGATAGTGTTGAAAAACCACTTTTCGCACTTGTGTTAGTGTTGAAAAACCACTTTTCGCACTTGTGTTAGTGTTGAAAAACCACTTTTCGCACTTGTGTTGGTGCAGGAAAACACTTTTGCACTTGTATTGGCGTGGAAAAAACACTTTTTGCACTTGTGATATTGTTGAAAAACCACTTTTCGCACTTGTGTTAGTGTTGAAAAACCACTTTTCGCACTTGTGTTAGTGTTGAAAAACCACTTTTCGCACTTGTGTTGGTGCAGGAAACCACTTTTGCACGTGTATTAGTGTGGAAAAAACACTTTTCACACTTGTGATAGTGTTGAAAAACCACTTTTCGCACTTGTGTTTGTGTTGAAAAACCACTTTTCGCACGTGTGTTAGTGATGAAAAACCACTTTTCGCACTTGTGTTGGTGCAGGAAACCATTTTTGCACTTGTATTAGTGTGGAAAAAACACTTTTTGCACTTGTGATAGTGTTGAAAAACCACTTTTCACACTTGTGTTAGTGTTGAAAAACCACTTTTCGCACTTGTGTTAGTGTTGAAAAACCACTTTTCGCACTTGTGTTGGTGCAGGAAACCACTTTTGCACTTGTATTAGTGTGGAAAAAACACTTTTCGCACTTGTGTTTGTGTTGAAAAACCACTTTTCACACTTGTGTTAGTGTTGAAAAACCACTTTTCGCACTTGTGTTGGTGCAGGAAACCACTTTTGCACTTGTATTAGTGTGGAAAAAACACTTTTTGCACTTGTGATAGTGTTGAAAAACCACTTTTCGCACTTGTGTTAGTGTTGAAAAACAACTTTTCGCACTTGTGTTAGTGTTGAAAAACCACTTTTCGCACTTGTGTTGGTGCAGGAAACCACTTTTGCACTTGCATTAGTGTGGAAAAAACACTTTTTGCACTTGTGATTGTGTTGAAAAACCACTTTTCGCACATGTGTTAGTGTTGAAAAACCACATTACGCACTTGTGTTGGTGCAGGAAACCACTTTTGCACTTGTATTAGTGTGGAAAAAACACTTTTCGCACTTGTGTTTGTGTTGATAAACCACTTTTCGCACTTGTGTTAGTGATGAAAAACCACTTTTCGCAATTGTGTTGGTGCAGGAAACCATTTTTGCACTTGTATTAGTGTGGAAAAAACACTTTTTGCACTTGTGATAGTGTTGAAAAACCACTTTTCGCACTTGTGTTAGTGTTGAAAAACCACTTTTCGCACTTGTGTTAGTGTTGAAAAACCACTTTTCGCACTTGTGTTGGTGCAGGAAACCACTTTTGCACTTGTATTAGTGTGGAAAAAACACTTTTTGCACTTGTGATAGTGTTGAAAAACCACTTTTCGCACATGTGTTAGTGTTGAAAAACCACTTTTCGCACTTGTGTTAGTGTTGAAAAACCACTTTTCGCACTTGTGTTGGTGCAGGAAACCACTTTTGCACTTGTATTAGTGTGGAAAAAACACTTTTTGCACTTGTGATAGTGTTGAAAAACCACTTTTCGCACTTGTGTTAGTGTTGAAAAACCACATTACGCACTTGTGTTGGTGCAGGAAACCACTTTTTGCACTTGTGTTAGTGTTGAAAAACCACTTTTCGCACTTGTGTTAGTGTTGAAAAACCACTTTTCGCACTTGTGTTGGTGCAGGAAACCACTTTTGCACTTGTATTAGTGTGGAAAAAACACTTTTTGCACTTGTGTTAGTGTTGAAAAACCACTTTTCGCACTTGTGTTAGTGTTGAAAAACCACTTTTCGCACTTGTGTTGGTGCAGGAAACCACTTTTGCACTTGTATTAGTGTGGAAAAAACACTTTTTGCACTTGTGATAGTGTTGAAAAACCACTTTTCGCACTTGTGTTAGTGTTGAAAAACCACTTTTCGCACTTGTGTTGGTGCAGAAAACCACTTTTGCACTTGTATTAGTGTGGAAAAAACACTTTTAGCACTTGTGTTAGTGTTGAAAAACCACTTTTTGCACTTGCGTTAGTGTTGAAAAACCACTTTTCGCAATTGTGTTGGTGCAGGAAACCACTTTTGCACTTGTATTAGTGTGGAAAAAGCACTTTTCACACTTGTGTTAGTGTTGAAAAACCACTTTTCGCACTTGTGTTAGTGTTGAAAAACCACTTTTCGCACTTGTGTTAGTGTTGAAAAACCACTTTTCGCACTTGTGTTGGTGCAGGAAAACACTTTTGCACTTGTATTGGCGTGGAAAAAACACTTTTTGCACTTGTGATATTGTTGAAAAACCACTTTTCGCACTTTTGTTAGTGTTGAAAAACCACTTTTCGCACTTGTGTTAGTGTTGAAAAACCACTTTTCGCACTTGTGTTGGTGCAGGAAACCACTTTTGCACGTGTATTAGTGTGGAAAAAACACTTTTCACACTTGTGATAGTGTTGAAAAACCACTTTTCGCACTTGTGTTTGTGTTGAAAAACCACTTTTCGCACGTGTGTTAGTGATGAAAAACCACTTTTCGCACTTGTGTTGGTGCAGGAAACCATTTTTGCACTTGTATTAGTGTGGAAAAAACACTTTTTGCACTTGTGATAGTGTTGAAAAACCACTTTTCACACTTGTGTTAGTGTTGAAAAACCACTTTTCGCACTTGTGTTAGTGTTGAAAAACCACTTTTCGCACTTGTGTTGGTGCAGGAAACCACTTTTGCACTTGTATTAGTGTGGAAAAAACACTTTTCGCACTTGTGTTTGTGTTGAAAAACCACTTTTCACACTTGTGTTAGTGTTGAAAAACCACTTTTCGCACTTGTGTTGGTGCAGGAAACCACTTTTGCACTTGTATTAGTGCGGAAAAAACACTTTTTGCACTTGTGATAGTGTTGAAAAACCACTTTTCGCACTTGTGTTAGTGTTGAAAAACAACTTTTCGCACTTGTGTTAGTGTTGAAAAACCACTTTTCGCACTTGTGTTGGTGCAGGAAACCACTTTTGCACTTGCATTAGTGTGGAAAAAACACTTTTTGCACTTGTGATTGTGTTGAAAAACCACTTTTCGCACATGTGTTAGTGTTGAAAAACCACATTACGCACTTGTGTTGGTGCAGGAAACCACTTTTGCACTTGTATTAGTGTGGAAAAAACACTTTTCGCACTTGTGTTTGTGTTGATAAACCACTTTTCGCACTTGTGTTAGTGATGAAAAACCACTTTTCGCAATTGTGTTGGTGCAGGAAACCATTTTTGCACTTGTATTAGTGTGGAAAAAACACTTTTTGCACTTGTGATAGTGTTGAAAAACCACTTTTCGCACTTGTGTTAGTGTTGAAAAACCACTTTTCGCACTTGTGTTAGTGTTGAAAAACCACTTTTCGCACTTGTGTTGGTGCAGGAAACCACTTTTGCACTTGTATTAGTGTGGAAAAAACACTTTTTGCACTTGTGATAGTGTTGAAAAACCACTTTTCGCACATGTGTTAGTGTTGAAAAACCACTTTTCGCACTTGTGTTAGTGTTGAAAAACCACTTTTCGCACTTGTGTTGGTGCAGGAAACCACTTTTGCACTTGTATTAGTGTGGAAAAAACACTTTTTGCACTTGTGATAGTGTTGAAAAACCACTTTTTGCACTTGTGTTAGTGTTGAAAAACCACTTTACGCACTTGTGTTGGTGCAGGAAACCACTTTTGCACTTGTATTAGTGTGGAAAAAACACTTTTCGCACTTGTGTTTGTGTTGAAAAACCACTTTTCGCACTTGTGTTAGTGTTGAAAAACCACTTTTCGCACTTGTGTTGGTGCAGGAAACCACTTTTGCACTTGTATTAGTGTGGAAAAAACACTTTTTGCACTTGTGATCGTGTTGAAAAACCACTTTTCGCACTTGTGTTAGTGTTGAAAAACCACTTTTCGCACTTGTGTTCGTGTTGAAAAACCACTTTTCGCACTTGTGTTGGTGCAGGAAACCACTTTTGCACTTGTATTAGTGTGGAAAAAACACTTTTTGCACTTGTGATAGTGTTGAAAAACCATTTTTCGCACATGTGTTAGTGTTGAAAAACCACTTTTCGCACTTGTGTTGGTGCAGGAAACCACTTTTGCACTTGTATTAGTGTGGAAAAAACACTTTTTGCACTTGTGATAGTGTTGAAAAACCACTTTTCGCACTTGTGTTAGTGTTGAAAAACCACTTTTCGCACTTGTGTTAGTGTTGAAAAACCACTTTTCACACTTGTTTTGGTGCAGGAAACCACTTTTGCACTTGTATTAGTGTGGAAAAAACACTTTTTGCACTTGTGATAGTGTTGAAAAACCACTTTTCGCACATGTGTTAGTGTTGAAAAACCACTTTTCACACTTGTGTTAGTGTTGAAAAACCACTTTTCGCACTTGTTTTGGTGCAGGAAACCACTTTTGCACTTGTATTAGTGTGGAAAAAACACTTTTTGCACTTGTGATAGTGTTGAAAAACCACTTTTCGCACATGTGTTAGTGTTGAAAAACCACTTTTTGCACTTGTGTTAGTGTTGAAAAACCACTTTTCGCACTTGTGTTGGTGCAGGAAACCACTTTTCGCACTTGTGTTAGTGATGAAAAACCACTTTTCGCACTTGTGTTGGTGCAGGAAACCATTTTTGCACTTGTATTAGTGTGGAAAAAACACTTTTTGCACTTGTGATAGTGTTGAAAAACCACTTTTCGCACTTGTGTTAGTGTTGAAAAACCACTTTTCGCACTTGTGTTAGTGTTGAAAAACCACTTTTCACACTTGTGTTAGTGTTGAAAACCCACTTTTCGCACTTGTGTTGGTGCAGGAAACCACTTTTGCACTTGTATTAGTGTGGAAAAAATACTTTTTGCACTTGTGATAGTGTTGAAAAACCACTTTTCGCACATGTGTTAGTGTTGAAAAACCACTTTTCGCACTTGTGTTAGTGTTGAAAAACCACTTTTCGCACTTGTGTTGGTGCAGGAAACCACTTTTGCACTTGTATTAGTGTGGAAAAAACACTTTTTGCACTTGTGATAGTGTTGAAAAACCACTTTTCGCACTTGTGTTAGTGTTGAAAAACCACTTTTCGCACTTGTGTTAGTGTTGAAAAACCACTTTTCGCACTTGTGTTGGTGCAGGAAACCACTTTTGCACTTGTATTAGTGTGGAAAAAACACTTTTTGCACTTGTGATCGTGTTGAAAAACCACTTTTCGCACTTGTGTTAGTGTTGAAAAACCACTTTTCGCACTTGTGTTCGTGTTGAAAAACCACTTTTCGCACTTGTGTTGGTGCAGGAAACCACTTTTGCACTTGTATTAGTGTGGAAAAAACACTTTTTGCACTTGTGATAGTGTTGAAAAACCACTTTTCGCACATGTGTTAGTGTTGAAAAACCACTTTTCGCACTTGTGTTAGTGTTGAAAAACCACTTTTCGCACTTGTTTTGGTGCAGGAAACCACTTTTGCACTTGTATTAGTGTGGAAAAAACATTTTTGCACTTGTGATAGTGTTGAAAAACCACTTTTCGCACTTGTGTTAGTGTTGAAATACCACTTTTCGCACTTGTGTTAGTGTTGAAAAACCACTTTTCGCACTTGTGTTGGTGCAGGAAACCACTTTTGCACGTGTATTAGTGTGGAAAAAACACTTTTCGCACATGTGATAGTGTTGAAAAACCACTTTTCGCACTTGTGTTTGTGTTGAAAAACCACTTTTCGCACTTGTGTTAGTGATGAAAAACCACTTTTCGCACTTGTGTTGGTGCAGGAAACCATTTTTGCACTTGTATTAGTGTGGAAAAAACACTTTTTGCACTTGTGATAGTGTTGAAAAACCACTTTTCACACTTGTGTTAGTGTTGAAAAACCACTTTTCGCACTTGTGTTAGTGTTGAAAAACCACTTTTCGCACTTGTGTTGGTGCAGGAAACCACTTTTGCACGTGTATTAGTGTGGAAAAAACACTTTTCGCACTTGTGTTTGTGTTGAAAAACCACTTTTCACACTTGTGTTAGTGTTGAAAAACCACTTTTCACACTTGTGTTAGTGTTGAAAAACCACTTTTCGCACTTGTGTTGGTGCAGGAAACCACTTTTGCACTTGTATTAGTGTGGAAAAAACACTTTTTGCACTTGTGATATTGTTGAAAAACCACTTTTCGCACTTGTGTTAGTGTTGAAAAACCACTTTTCGCACTTGTGTTAGTGTTGAAAAACCACTTTTCGCACTTGTGTTGGTGCAGGAAAACACTTTTGCACGTGTATTAGTGTGGAAAAAACACTTTTCGCACTTGTGATAGTGTTGAAAAACCACTTTTCGCACTTGTGTTTGTGTTGAAAAACCACTTTTCGAACTTGTGTTAGTGATGAAAAACCACTTTTTGCACTTGTGTTGGTGCAGGAAACCATTTTTGCACTTGTATTAGTGTGGAAAAAACACTTTTTGCACTTGTGATAGTGTTTAAAAACCACTTTTCACACTTGTGTTAGTGTTGAAAAACCACTTTTCGCACTTGTGTTAGTGTTGAAAAACCACTTTTCGCACTTGTGTTGGTGTAGGAAACCACTTTTGCACGTGTATTAGTGTGGAAAGAACACTTTTCGCACTTGTGTTTGTGTTGAAAAACCACTTTTCACACTTGTGTTAGTGTTGAAAAACCACTTTTCACACTTGTGTTGGTGCAGGAAACCACTTTTACACTTGTATTAGTGTGGGAAAAACACTTTTTGCACTTGTGATAGTGTTGAAAAACCACTTTTCGCACTTGTGTTAGTGTTGAAAAACAACTTTTCGCACTTGTGTTAGTGTTGAAAAACCACTTTTCGCACTTGTGTTGGTGCAGGAAACCACTTTTGCACTTGTATTAGTGTGGAAAAAACACTTTTTGCACTTGTAATAGTGTTGAAAAACCACTTTTCGCACTTGTGTTAGTGTTGAAAAACCACTTTTCGCACTTGTGTTAGTGTTGAAAAACCACTTTTCGCACTTGTGTTGGTGCAGGAAACCACTTTTGCACTTGTATTAGTGTGGAAAAACACTTTTTGCACTTGTGATAGTGTTGAAAAACCACTTTTCGCACATGTGTTAATGTTGAAAAACCACTTTTCGCACTTGTGTTAGTGTTGAAAAACCACTTTTCGCACTTGTGTTGGTGCAGGAAACCACTTTTGCACTTGTATTAGTGTGGAAAAAACACTTTTTGCACTTGTGTTAGTGTTGAAAAACCACTTTTCGCACTTGTGTTAGTGTTGAAAAACCACTTTACGCACTTGTGTTGGTGCAGGAATCCACTTTTGCACTTGTATTAGTGTGGAAAAACCACTTTTCGCACTTGTGTTAGTGTTGAAAAACCACTTTTCGCACTTGTGTTGGTGCAGGAAACCACTTTTGCACTTGTATTAGTGTGGAAAAAACACTTTTTGCACTTGTGATAGTGTTGAAAAACCACTTTTCGCACTTGTGTTAGTGTTGAAAAACCACTTTTCGCACTTGTGTTAGTGTTGAAAAACCACTTTTCGCACTTGTTTTGGTGCAGGAAACCACTTTTGCACTTGTATTGGTGTGGAAAAAACACTTTTTGCACTTGTGATAGTGTTGAAAAACCACTTTTCGCACATGTGTTAGTGTTGAAAAACCACTTTTCGCACTTGTGTTAGTGTTGAAAAACCACTTTTCGCACTTGTGTTGGTGCAGAAAACCACTTTTGCACTTGTATTAGTGTGGAAAAAACACTTTTAGCACTTGTGTTAGTGTTGAAAAACCACTTTTTGCACTTGCGTTAGTGTTGAAAAACCACTTTTCGCAATTGTGTTGGTGCAGGAAACCACTTTTGCACTTGTATTAGTGTGGAAAAAGCACTTTTCACACTTGTGTTAGTGTTGAAAAACCACTTTTCGCACTTGTGTTAGTGTTGAAAAACCACTTTTCGCACTTGTGTTAGTGTTGAAAAACCACTTTTCGCACTTGTGTTGGTGCAGGAAAACACTTTTGCACTTGTATTGGCGTGGAAAAAACACTTTTTGCACTTGTGATATTGTTGAAAAACCACTTTTCGCACTTGTGTTAGTGTTGAAAAACCACTTTTCGCACTTGTGTTAGTGTTGAAAAACCACTTTTCGCACTTGTGTTGGTGCAGGAAACCACTTTTGCACGTGTATTAGTGTGGAAAAAACACTTTTCACACTTGTGATAGTGTTGAAAAACCACTTTTCGCACTTGTGTTTGTGTTGAAAAACCACTTTTCGCACTTGTGTTAGTGATGAAAAACCACTTTTCGCACTTGTGTTGGTGCAGGAAACCATTTTTGCACTTGTATTAGTGTGGAAAAAACACTTTTTGCACTTGTGATAGTGTTGAAAAACCACTTTTCACACTTGTGTTAGTGTTGAAAAACCACTTTTCGCACTTGTGTTAGTGTTGAAAAACCACTTTTCGCACTTGTGTTGGTGCAGGAAACCACTTTTGCACTTGTATTAGTGTGGAAAAAACACTTTTCGCACTTGTGTTTGTGTTGAAAAACCACTTTTCACACTTGTGTTAGTGTTGAAAAACCACTTTTCGCACTTGTGTTGGTGCAGGAAACCACTTTTGCACTTGTATTAGTGTGGAAAAAACACTTTTTGCACTTGTGATAGTGTTGAAAAACCACTTTTCGCACTTGTGTTAGTGTTGAAAAACAACTTTTCGCACTTGTGTTAGTGTTGAAAAACCACTTTTCGCACTTGTGTTGGTGCAGGAAACCACTTTTGCACTTGCATTAGTGTGGAAAAAACACTTTTTGCACTTGTGATTGTGTTGAAAAACCACTTTTCGCACATGTGTTAGTGTTGAAAAACCACATTACGCACTTGTGTTGGTGCAGGAAACCACTTTTGCACTTGTATTAGTGTGGAAAAAACACTTTTCGCACTTGTGTTTGTGTTGATAAACCACTTTTCGCACTTGTGTTAGTGATGAAAAACCACTTTTCGCAATTGTGTTGGTGCAGGAAACCATTTTTGCACTTGTATTAGTGTGGAAAAAACACTTTTTGCACTTGTGATAGTGTTGAAAAACCACTTTTCGCACTTGTGTTAGTGTTGAAAAACCACTTTTCGCACTTGTGTTAGTGTTGAAAAACCACTTTTCGCACTTGTGTTGGTGCAGGAAACCACTTTTGCACTTGTATTAGTGTGGAAAAAACACTTTTTGCACTTGTGATAGTGTTGAAAAACCACTTTTCGCACATGTGTTAGTGTTGAAAAACCACTTTTCGCACTTGTGTTAGTGTTGAAAAACCACTTTTCGCACTTGTGTTGGTGCAGGAAACCACTTTTGCACTTGTATTAGTGTGGAAAAAACACTTTTTGCACTTGTGATAGTGTTGAAAAACCACTTTTCGCACTTGTGTTAGTGTTGAAAAACCACTTTACGCACTTGTGTTGGTGCAGGAAACCACTTTTGCACTTGTATTAGTGTGGAAAAAACACTTTTCGCACTTGTGTTTGTGTTGAAAAACCACTTTTCGCACTTGTGTTAGTATTGAAAAACCACTTTTCGCACTTGTGTTGGTGCAGGAAACCACTTTTGCACTTGTATTAGTGTGGAAAAAACACTTTTTGCACTTGTGATCGTGTTGAAAAACCACTTTTCGCACTTGTGTTAGTGTTGAAAAACCACTTTTCGCACTTGTGTTCGTGTTGAAAAACCACTTTTCGCACTTGTGTTGGTGCAGGAAACCACTTTTGCACTTGTATTAGTGTGGAAAAAACACTTTTTGCACTTGTGATAGTGTTGAAAAACCATTTTTCGCACATGTGTTAGTGTTGAAAAACCACTTTTCGCACTTGTGTTGGTGCAGGAAACCACTTTTGCACTTGTATTAGTGTGGAAAAAACACTTTTTGCACTTGTGATAGTGTTGAAAAACCACTTTTCGCACTTGTGTTAGTGTTGAAAAACCACTTTTCGCACTTGTGTTAGTGTTGAAAAACCACTTTTCGCACTTGTTTTGGTGCAGGAAACCACTTTTGCACTTGTATTAGTGTGGAAAAAACACTTTTTGCACTTGTGATAGTGTTGAAAAACCACTTTTCGCACATGTGTTAGTGTTGAAAAACCACTTTTCGCACTTGTGTTAGTGTTGAAAAACCACTTTTCGCACTTGTTTTGGTGCAGGAAACCACTTTTGCACTTGTATTAGTGTGGAAAAAACACTTTTTGCACTTGTGATAGTGTTGAAAAACCACTTTTCGCACATGTGTTAGTGTTGAAAAACCACTTTTCGCACTTGTGTTAGTGTTGAAAAACCACTTTTCGCACTTGTGTTGGTGCAGGAAACCACTTTTCGCACTTGTGTTAGTGATGAAAAACCACTTTTCGCACTTGTGTTGGTGCAGGAAACCATTTTTGCACTTGTATTAGTGTGGAAAAAACACTTTTTGCACTTGTGATAGTGTTGAAAAACCACTTTTCGCACTTGTGTTAGTGTTGAAAAACCACTTTTCGCACTTGTGTTAGTGTTGAAAAACCACTTTTCACACTTGTGTTAGTGTTGAAAACCCACTTTTCGCACTTGTGTTGGTGCAGGAAACCACTTTTGCACTTGTATTAGTGTGGAAAAAATACTTTTTGCACTTGTGATAGTGTTGAAAAACCACTTTTCGCACATGTGTTAGTGTTGAAAAACCACTTTTCGCACTTGTGTTAGTGTTGAAAAACCACTTTTCGCACTTGTGTTGGTGCAGGAAACCACTTTTGCACTTGTATTAGTGTGGAAAAAACACTTTTTGCACTTGTGATAGTGTTGAAAAACCACTTTTCGCACTTGTGTTAGTGTTGAAAAACCACTTTTCGCACTTGTGTTAGTGTTGAAAAACCACTTTTCGCACTTGTGTTGGTGCAGGAAACCACTTTTGCACTTGTATTAGTGTGGAAAAAACACTTTTTGCACTTGTGATCGTGTTGAAAAACCACTTTTCGCACTTGTGTTAGTGTTGAAAAACCACTTTTCGCACTTGTGTTCGTGTTGAAAAACCACTTTTCGCACTTGTGTTGGTGCAGGAAACCACTTTTGCACTTGTATTAGTGTGGAAAAAACACTTTTTGCACTTGTGATAGTGTTGAAAAACCATTTTTCGCACATGTGTTAGTGTTGAAAAACCACTTTTCGCACTTGTGTTGGTGCAGGAAACCACTTTTGCACTTGTATTAGTGTGGAAAAAACACTTTTTGCACTTGTGATAGTGTTGAAAAACCACTTTTCGCACTTGTGTTAGTGTTGAAAAACCACTTTTCGCACTTGTGTTAGTGTTGAAAAACCACTTTTCGCACTTGTTTTGGTGCAGGAAACCACTTTTGCACTTGTATTAGTGTGGAAAAAACACTTTTTGCACTTGTGATAGTGTTGAAAAACCACTTTTCGCACATGTGTTAGTGTTGAAAAACCACTTTTCGCACTTGTGTTAGTGTTGAAAAACCACTTTTCGCACTTGTTTTGGTGCAGGAAACCACTTTTGCACTTGTATTAGTGTGGAAAAAACACTTTTTGCACTTGTGATAGTGTTAAAAAACCACTTTTCGCACATGTGTTAGTGTTGAAAAACCACTTTTCGCACTTGTGTTAGTGTTGAAAAACCACTTTTCGCACTTGTTTTGGTGCAGGAAACCACTTTTGCACTTGTATTAGTGTGGAAAAAACATTTTTGCACTTGTGATAGTGTTGAAAAACCACTTTTCGCACTTGTGTTAGTGTTGAAATACCACTTTTCGCACTTGTGTTAGTGTTGAAAAACCACTTTTCGCACTTGTGTTGGTGCAGGAAACCACTTTTGCACGTGTATTAGTGTGGAAAAAACACTTTTCGCACATGTGATAGTGTTGAAAAACCACTTTTCGCACTTGTGTTTGTGTTGAAAAACCACTTTTCGCACTTGTGTTAGTGATGAAAAACCACTTTTCGCACTTGTGTTGGTGCAGGAAACCATTTTTGCACTTGTATTAGTGTGGAAAAAACACTTTTTGCACTTGTGATAGTGTTGAAAAACCACTTTTCACACTTGTGTTAGTGTTGAAAAACCACTTTTCGCACTTGTGTTAGTGTTGAAAAACCACTTTTCGCACTTGTGTTGGTGCAGGAAACCACTTTTGCACGTGTATTAGTGTGGAAAAAACACTTTTCGCACTTGTGTTTGTGTTGAAAAACCACTTTTCACACTTGTGTTAGTGTTGAAAAACCACTTTTCACACTTGTGTTAGTGTTGAAAAACCACTTTTCGCACTTGTGTTGGTGCAGGAAACCACTTTTGCACTTGTATTAGTGTGGAAAAAACACTTTTTGCACTTGTGATATTGTTGAAAAACCACTTTTCGCACTTGTGTTAGTGTTGAAAAACCACTTTTCGCACTTGTGTTAGTGTTGAAAAACCACTTTTCGCACTTGTGTTGGTGCAGGAAAACACTTTTGCACGTGTATTAGTGTGGAAAAAACACTTTTCGCACTTGTGATAGTGTTGAAAAACCACTTTTCGCACTTGTGTTTGTGTTGAAAAACCACTTTTCGAACTTGTGTTAGTGATGAAAAACCACTTTTCGCACTTGTGTTGGTGCAGGAAACCATTTTTGCACTTGTATTAGTGTGGAAAAAACACTTTTTGCACTTGTGATAGTGTTTAAAAACCACTTTTCACACTTGTGTTAGTGTTGAAAAACCACTTTTCGCACTTGTGTTAGTGTTGAAAAACCACTTTTCGCACTTGTGTTGGTGTAGGAAACCACTTTTGCACGTGTATTAGTGTGGAAAAAACACTTTTCGCACTTGTGTTTGTGTTGAAAAACCACTTTTCACACTTGTGTTAGTGTTGAAAAACCACTTTTCACACTTGTGTTGGTGCAGGAAACCACTTTTACACTTGTATTAGTGTGGGAAAAACACTTTTTGCACTTGTGATAGTGTTGAAAAACCACTTTTCGCACTTGTGTTAGTGTTGAAAAACAACTTTTCGCACTTGTGTTAGTGTTGAAAAACCACTTTTCGCACTTGTGTTGGTGCAGGAAACCACTTTTGCACTTGTATTAGTGTGGAAAAAACACTTTTTGCACTTGTAATAGTGTTGAAAAACCACTTTTCGCACTTGTGTTAGTGTTGAAAAACCACTTTTCGCACTTGTGTTAGTGTTGAAAAACCACTTTTCGCACTTGTGTTGGTGCAGGAAACCACTTTTGCACTTGTATTAGTGTGGAAAAACACTTTTTGCACTTGTGATAGTGTTGAAAAACCACTTTTCGCACATGTGTTAATGTTGAAAAACCACTTTTCGCACTTGTGTTAGTGTTGAAAAACCACTTTTCGCACTTGTGTTGGTGCAGGAAACCACTTTTGCATTTGTATTAGTGTGGAAAAAACACTTTTTGCACTTGTGTTAGTGTTGAAAAACCACTTTTCGCACTTGTGTTAGTGTTGAAAAACCACTTTACGCACTTGTGTTGGTGCAGGAATCCACTTTTGCACTTGTATTAGTGTGGAAAAACCACTTTTCGCACTTGTGTTAGTGTTGAAAAACCACTTTTCGCACTTGTGTTGGTGCAGGAAACCACTTTTGCACTTGTATTAGTGTGGAAAAAACACTTTTTGCACTTGTGATAGTGTTGAAAAACCACTTTTCGCACTTGTGTTAGTGTTGAAAAACCACTTTTCGCACTTGTGTTAGTGTTGAAAAACCACTTTTCGCACTTGTTTTGGTGCAGGAAACCACTTTTGCACTTGTATTGGTGTGGAAAAAACACTTTTTGCACTTGTGATAGTGTTGAAAAACCACTTTTCGCACATGTGTTAGTGTTGAAAAACCACTTTTCGCACTTGTGTTAGTGTTGAAAAACCACTTTTCGCACTTGTGTTGGTGCAGGAAACCACTTTTGCACTTGTATTAGTGTGGAAAAAACACTTTTTGCATTTGTGATAGTGTTGAAAAACCACTTTTCGCACTTGTGTTAGTGTTGAAAAACCACTTTTCGCACTTGTGTTAGTGTTGAAAACCCACTTTTCGCACTTGTGTTGGTGCAGGAAACCACTTTTGCACTTGTATTAGTGTGGAAAAAACACTTTTTGCACTTGTGTTAGTGTTGAAAAACCACATTTCGCACTTGTGTTGGTGCAGGAAACCACTTTTTGCACTTGTGTTAGTGATGAAAAACCACTTTTCGCACTTGTGTTAGTGATGAAAAACCACTTTTCGCACTTGTATTAGTGTGGAAAAAAACACTTTTTGCACTTGTGATAGTGTTGAAAAACCACTTTTCGCACTTGTGTTAGTGTTGAAAAACCACTTTTCGCACTTGTGTTAGTGTTGAAAAACCACTTTTCGCACTTGTGTTAGTGTTGAAAAACCACTTTTCGCACTTGTGTTGGTGCAGGAAACCACTTTTGCACTTGTATTAGTGTGGAAAAAACACTTTTTGCACTTGTGATAGTGTTGAAAAACCACTTTTCGCACTTGTGTTGGTGCAGGAAACCACTTTTGCACTTGTATTAGTGTGGAAAAAACACTTTTTGCACTTGTGATAGTGTTGAAAAACCACTTTTCGCACTTGTGTTGGTGCAGGAAACCACTTTTGCACTTGTATTAATGTGGAAAAAACACTTTTTGCACTTGTGATAGTGTTGAAAAACCACTTTTCGCACTTGTGTTAGTGTTGAAAAACCACTTTTCGCACTTGTGTTGGTGCAGGAAACCACTTTTGCACTTGTATTAGTGTGGAAAAAACACTTTTTGCACTTGTGATAGTGTTGAAAAACCACTTTTCGCACTTGTGTTAGTGTTGAAAAACCACTTTTTGCACTTGTTTTAGTGTTGAAAAACCACTTTTCGCACTTGTGTTGGTGCAGGAAACCACTTTTGCACGTGTATTAGTGTGGAAAAAACACTTTTCGCACTTGTGTTTGTGTTGAAAAACCACTTTTCGCACTTGTGTTAGTGTTGAAAAACCACTTTTCGCACTTGTGTTGGTGCAGGAAACCACTTTTGCACTTGTATTAGTGTGGAAAAAACACTTTTTGCACTTGTGATAGTGTTGAAAAACCACTTTTCGCACTTGTGTTAGTGTTGAAAAACAACTTTTCGCACTTGTGTTAGTGTTGAAAAACCACTTTTCGCACTCGTGTTGGTGCAGGAAACCACTTTTGCACTTGTATTAGTGTGGAAAAAACACTTTTTGCACATGTGTTAGTGTTGAAAAACCACTTTTCGCACTTGTGTTGGTGCAGGAAAACACTTTTGCACTTGTATTGGTGTGGAAAAAACACTTTTTGCACTTGTGATTGTGTTGAAAAACCACTTTTCGCACTTGTGTTAGTGTTGAAAAACCACATTACGCACTTGTGTTGGTGCAGGAAACCACTTTTTGCACTTGTGTTAGTGTTGAAAAACCACTTTTCGCACTTGTGTTAGTGTTGAAAAACCACTTTTCGCACTTGTGTTGGTGCAGGAAACCACTTTTGCACTTGTATTAGTGTGGAAAAAACACTTTTTGCACTTGTGTTAGTGTTGAAAAACCACTTTTCGCACTTGTGTTAGTGTTGAAAAACCACTTTTCGCACTTGTGTTGGTGCAGGAAACCACTTTTGCACTTGTATTAGTGTGGAAAAAACACTTTTTGCACTTGTGATAGTGTTGAAAAACCACTTTTCGCACTTGTGTTAGTGTTGAAAAACCACTTTTCGCACTTGTGTTGGTGCAGAAAACCACTTTTGCACTTGTATTAGTGTGGAAAAAACACTTTTAGCACTTGTGTTAGTGTTGAAAAACCACTTTTTGCACTTGCGTTAGTGTTGAAAAACCACTTTTCGCAATTGTGTTGGTGCAGGAAACCACTTTTGCACTTGTATTAGTGTGGAAAAAGCACTTTTCACACTTGTGTTAGTGTTGAAAAACCACTTTTCGCACTTGTGTTAGTGTTGAAAAACCACTTTTCGCACTTGTGTTAGTGTTGAAAAACCACTTTTCGCACTTGTGTTGGTGCAGGAAAACACTTTTGCACTTGTATTGGCGTGGAAAAAACACTTTTTGCACTTGTGTTAGTGTTGAAAAACCACTTTTCGCACTTGTGTTGGTGCAGGAAACCACTTTTGCACTTGTATTAGTGTGGAAAAAACACTTTTCGCACTTGTGTTTGTGTTGAAAAACCACTTTTCACACTTGTGTTAGTGTTGAAAAACCACTTTTCGCACTTGTGTTGGTGCAGGAAACCACTTTTGCACTTGTATTAGTGTGGAAGAAACACTTTTTGCACTTGTGATAGTGTTGAAAAACCACTTTTCACACTTGTGTTAGTGTTGAAAAACAACTTTTCGCACTTGTGTTAGTGTTGAAAAACCACTTTTCGCACTTGTGTTGGTGCAGGAAACCACTTTTGCACTTGCATTAGTGTGGAAAAAACACTTTTTGCACTTGTGATTGTGTTGAAAAACCACTTTTCGCACATGTGTTAGTGTTGAAAAACCACATTACGCACTTGTGTTGGTGCAGGAAACCACTTTTGCACTTGTATTAGTGTGGAAAAAACACTTTTCGCACTTGTGTTTGTGTTGATAAACCACTTTTCGCACTTGTGTTAGTGATGAAAAACCACTTTTCGCAATTGTGTTGGTGCAGGAAACCATTTTTGCACTTGTATTAGTGTGGAAAAAACACTTTTTGCACTTGTAATAGTGTTGAAAAACCACTTTTCGCACTTGTGTTAGTGTTGAAAAACCACTTTTCGCACTTGTGTTAGTGTTGAAAAACCACTTTTCGCACTTGTGTTGGTGCAGGAAACCACTTTTGCACTTGTATTAGTGTGGAAAAACACTTTTTGCACTTGTGATAGTGTTGAAAAACCACTTTTCGCACATGTGTTAATGTTGAAAAACCACTTTTCGCACTTGTGTTAGTGTTGAAAAACCACTTTTCGCACTTGTGTTGGTGCAGGAAACCACTTTTGCACTTGTATTAGTGTGGAAAAAACACTTTTTGCACTTGTGATAGTGTTGAAAAACCACTTTTCGCACTTGTGTTAGTGTTGAAAAACCACTTTTCGCACTTGTGTTAGTGTTGAAAAACCACTTTTCGCACTTGTTTTGGTGCAGGAAACCACTTTTGCACTTGTATTGGTGTGGAAAAAACACTTTTTGCACTTGTGATAGTGTTGAAAAACCACTTTTCGCACATGTGTTAGTGTTGAAAAACCACTTTTCGCACTTGTGTTAGTGTTGAAAAACCACTTTTCGCACTTGTGTTGGTGCAGGAAACCACTTTTGCACTTGTATTAGTGTGGAAAAAACACTTTTTGCATTTGTGATAGTGTTGAAAAACCACTTTTCGCACTTGTGTTAGTGTTGAAAAACCACTTTTCGCACTTGTGTTAGTGTTGAAAACCCACTTTTCGCACTTGTGTTGGTGCAGGAAACCACTTTTGCACTTGTATTAGTGTGGAAAAAACACTTTTTGCACTTGTGTTAGTGTTGAAAAACCACATTTCGCACTTGTGTTGGTGCAGGAAACCACTTTTTGCACTTGTGTTAGTGATGAAAAACCACTTTTCGCACTTGTGTTAGTGATGAAAAACCACTTTTCGCACTTGTATTAGTGTGGAAAAAACACTTTTTGCACTTGTGATAGTGTTGAAAAACCACTTTTCGCACTTGTGTTAGTGTTGAAAAACCACTTTTCGCACTTGTGTTAGTGTTGAAAAACCACTTTTCGCACTTGTGTTAGTGTTGAAAAACCACTTTTCGCACTTGTGTTGGTGCAGGAAACCACTTTTGCACTTGTATTAGTGTGGAAAAAACACTTTTTGCACTTGTGATAGTGTTGAAAAACCACTTTTCGCACTTGTGTTGGTGCAGGAAACCACTTTTGCACTTGTATTAGTGTGGAAAAAACACTTTTTGCACTTGTGATAGTGTTGAAAAACCACTTTTCGCACTTGTGTTGGTGCAGGAAACCACTTTTGCACTTGTATTAATGTGGAAAAAACACTTTTTGCACTTGTGATAGTGTTGAAAAACCACTTTTCGCACTTGTGTTAGTGTTGAAAAACCACTTTTCGCACTTGTGTTGGTGCAGGAAACCACTTTTGCACTTGTATTAGTGTGGAAAAAACACTTTTTGCACTTGTGATAGTGTTGAAAAACCACTTTTCGCACTTGTGTTAGTGTTGAAAAACCACTTTTTGCACTTGTTTTAGTGTTGAAAAACCACTTTTCGCACTTGTGTTGGTGCAGGAAACCACTTTTGCACGTGTATTAGTGTGGAAAAAACACTTTTCGCACTTGTGTTTGTGTTGAAAAACCACTTTTCGCACTTGTGTTAGTGTTGAAAAACCACTTTTCGCACTTGTGTTGGTGCAGGAAACCACTTTTGCACTTGTATTAGTGTGGAAAAAACACTTTTTGCACTTGTGATAGTGTTGAAAAACCACTTTTCGCACTTGTGTTAGTGTTGAAAAACAACTTTTCGCACTTGTGTTAGTGTTGAAAAACCACTTTTCGCACTCGTGTTGGTGCAGGAAACCACTTTTGCACTTGTATTAGTGTGGAAAAAACACTTTTTGCACATGTGTTAGTGTTGAAAAACCACTTTTCGCACTTGTGTTGGTGCAGGAAAACACTTTTGCACTTGTATTGGTGTGGAAAAAACACTTTTTGCACTTGTGATTGTGTTGAAAAACCACTTTTCGCACTTGTGTTAGTGTTGAAAAACCACATTACGCACTTGTGTTGGTGCAGGAAACCACTTTTTGCACTTGTGTTAGTGTTGAAAAACCACTTTTCGCACTTGTGTTAGTGTTGAAAAACCACTTTTCGCACTTGTGTTGGTGCAGGAAACCACTTTTGCACTTGTATTAGTGTGGAAAAAACACTTTTTGCACTTGTGTTAGTGTTGAAAAACCACTTTTCGCACTTGTGTTAGTGTTGAAAAACCACTTTTCGCACTTGTGTTGGTGCAGGAAACCACTTTTGCACTTGTATTAGTGTGGAAAAAACACTTTTTGCACTTGTGATAGTGTTGAAAAACCACTTTTCGCACTTGTGTTAGTGTTGAAAAACCACTTTTCGCACTTGTGTTGGTGCAGAAAACCACTTTTGCACTTGTATTAGTGTGGAAAAAACACTTTTAGCACTTGTGTTAGTGTTGAAAAACCACTTTTTGCACTTGCGTTAGTGTTGAAAAACCACTTTTCGCAATTGTGTTGGTGCAGGAAACCACTTTTGCACTTGTATTAGTGTGGAAAAAGCACTTTTCACACTTGTGTTAGTGTTGAAAAACCACTTTTCGCACTTGTGTTAGTGTTGAAAAACCACTTTTCGCACTTGTGTTAGTGTTGAAAAACCACTTTTCGCACTTGTGTTGGTGCAGGAAAACACTTTTGCACTTGTATTGGCGTGGAAAAAACACTTTTTGCACTTGTGATATTGTTGAAAAACCACTTTTCGCACTTGTGTTAGTGTTGAAAAACCACTTTTCGCACTTGTGTTAGTGTTGAAAAACCACTTTTCGCACTTGTGTTGGTGCAGGAAACCACTTTTGCACGTGTATTAGTGTGGAAAAAACACTTTTCACACTTGTGATAGTGTTGAAAAACCACTTTTCGCACTTGTGTTTGTGTTGAAAAACCACTTTTCGCACGTGTGTTAGTGATGAAAAACCACTTTTCGCACTTGTGTTGGTGCAGGAAACCATTTTTGCACTTGTATTAGTGTGGAAAAAACACTTTTTGCACTTGTGATAGTGTTGAAAAACCACTTTTCACACTTGTGTTAGTGTTGAAAAACCACTTTTCGCACTTGTGTTAGTGTTGAAAAACCACTTTTCGCACTTGTGTTGGTGCAGGAAACCACTTTTGCACTTGTATTAGTGTGGAAAAAACACTTTTCGCACTTGTGTTTGTGTTGAAAAACCACTTTTCACACTTGTGTTAGTGTTGAAAAACCACTTTTCGCACTTGTGTTGGTGCAGGAAACCACTTTTGCACTTGTATTAGTGTGGAAAAAACACTTTTTGCACTTGTGATAGTGTTGAAAAACCACTTTTCGCACTTGTGTTAGTGTTGAAAAACAACTTTTCGCACTTGTGTTAGTGTTGAAAAACCACTTTTCGCACTTGTGTTGGTGCAGGAAACCACTTTTGCACTTGCATTAGTGTGGAAAAAACACTTTTTGCACTTGTGATTGTGTTGAAAAACCACTTTTCGCACATGTGTTAGTGTTGAAAAACCACATTACGCACTTGTGTTGGTGCAGGAAACCACTTTTGCACTTGTATTAGTGTGGAAAAACACTTTTCGCACTTGTGTTTGTGTTGATAAACCACTTTTCGCACTTGTGTTAGTGATGAAAAACCACTTTTCGCAATTGTGTTGGTGCAGGAAACCATTTTTGCACTTGTATTAGTGTGGAAAAAACACTTTTTGCACTTGTGATAGTGTTGAAAAACCACTTTTCGCACTTGTGTTAGTGTTGAAAAACCACTTTTCGCACTTGTGTTAGTGTTGAAAAACCACTTTTCGCACTTGTGTTGGTGCAGGAAACCACTTTTGCACTTGTATTAGTGTGGAAAAAACACTTTTTGCACTTGTGATAGTGTTGAAAAACCACTTTTCGCACATGTGTTAGTGTTGAAAAACCACTTTTCGCACTTGTGTTAGTGTTGAAAAACCACTTTTCGCACTTGTGTTGGTGCAGGAAACCACTTTTGCACTTGTATTAGTGTGGAAAAAACACTTTTTGCACTTGTGATAGTGTTGAAAAACCACTTTTCGCACTTGTGTTAGTGTTGAAAAACCACATTACGCACTTGTGTTGGTGCAGGAAACCACTTTTTGCACTTGTGTTAGTGTTGAAAAACCACTTTTCGCACTTGTGTTAGTGTTGAAAAACCACTTTTCGCACTTGTGTTGGTGCAGGAAACCACTTTTGCACTTGTATTAGTGTGGAAAAAACACTTTTTGCACTTGTGTTAGTGTTGAAAAACCACTTTTCGCACTTGTGTTAGTGTTGAAAAACCACTTTTCGCACTTGTGTTGGTGCAGGAAACCACTTTTGCACTTGTATTAGTGTGGAAAAAACACTTTTTGCACTTGTGATAGTGTTGAAAAACCACTTTTCGCACTTGTGTTAGTGTTGAAAAACCACTTTTCGCACTTGTGTTGGTGCAGAAAACCACTTTTGCACTTGTATTAGTGTGGAAAAAACACTTTTAGCACTTGTGTTAGTGTTGAAAAACCACTTTTTGCACTTGCGTTAGTGTTGAAAAACCACTTTTCGCAATTGTGTTGGTGCAGGAAACCACTTTTGCACTTGTATTAGTGTGGAAAAAGCACTTTTCACACTTGTGTTAGTGTTGAAAAACCACTTTTCGCACTTGTGTTAGTGTTGAAAAACCACTTTTCGCACTTGTGTTAGTGTTGAAAAACCACTTTTCGCACTTGTGTTGGTGCAGGAAAACACTTTTGCACTTGTATTGGCGTGGAAAAAACACTTTTTGCACTTGTGATATTGTTGAAAAACCACTTTTCGCACTTGTGTTAGTGTTGAAAAACCACTTTTCGCACTTGTGTTAGTGTTGAAAAACCACTTTTCGCACTTGTGTTGGTGCAGGAAACCACTTTTGCACGTGTATTAGTGTGGAAAAAACACTTTTCACACTTGTGATAGTGTTGAAAAACCACTTTTCGCACTTGTGTTTGTGTTGAAAAACCACTTTTCGCACGTGTGTTAGTGATGAAAAACCACTTTTCGCACTTGTGTTGGTGCAGGAAACCATTTTTGCACTTGTATTAGTGTGGAAAAAACACTTTTTGCACTTGTGATAGTGTTGAAAAACCACTTTTCACACTTGTGTTAGTGTTGAAAAACCACTTTTCGCACTTGTGTTAGTGTTGAAAAACCACTTTTCGCACTTGTGTTGGTGCAGGAAACCACTTTTGCACTTGTATTAGTGTGGAAAAAACACTTTTCGCACTTGTGTTTGTGTTGAAAAACCACTTTTCACACTTGTGTTAGTGTTGAAAAACCACTTTTCGCACTTGTGTTGGTGCAGGAAACCACTTTTGCACTTGTATTAGTGTGGAAAAAACACTTTTTGCACTTGTGATAGTGTTGAAAAACCACTTTTCGCACTTGTGTTAGTGTTGAAAAACAACTTTTCGCACTTGTGTTAGTGTTGAAAAACCACTTTTCGCACTTGTGTTGGTGCAGGAAACCACTTTTGCACTTGCATTAGTGTGGAAAAAACACTTTTTGCACTTGTGATTGTGTTGAAAAACCACTTTTCGCACATGTGTTAGTGTTGAAAAACCACATTACGCACTTGTGTTGGTGCAGGAAACCACTTTTGCACTTGTATTAGTGTGGAAAAAACACTTTTCGCACTTGTGTTTGTGTTGATAAACCACTTTTCGCACTTGTGTTAGTGATGAAAAACCACTTTTCGCAATTGTGTTGGTGCAGGAAACCATTTTTGCACTTGTATTAGTGTGGAAAAAACACTTTTTGCACTTGTGATAGTGTTGAAAAACCACTTTTCGCACTTGTGTTAGTGTTGAAAAACCACTTTTCGCACTTGTGTTAGTGTTGAAAAACCACTTTTCGCACTTGTGTTGGTGCAGGAAACCACTTTTGCACTTGTATTAGTGTGGAAAAAACACTTTTTGCACTTGTGATAGTGTTGAAAAACCACTTTTCGCACATGTGTTAGTGTTGAAAAACCACTTTTCGCACTTGTGTTAGTGTTGAAAAACCACTTTTCGCACTTGTGTTGGTGCAGGAAACCACTTTTGCACTTGTATTAGTGTGGAAAAAACACTTTTTGCACTTGTGATAGTGTTGAAAAACCACTTTTCGCACTTGTGTTAGTGTTGAAAAACCACTTTACGCACTTGTGTTGGTGCAGGAAACCACTTTTGCACTTGTATTAGTGTGGAAAAAACACTTTTCGCACTTGTGTTTGTGTTGAAAAACCACTTTTCGCACTTGTGTTAGTGTTGAAAAACCACTTTTCGCACTTGTGTTGGTGCAGGAAACCACTTTTGCACTTGTATTAGTGTGGAAAAAACACTTTTTGCACTTGTGATCGTGTTGAAAAACCACTTTTTGCACTTGTGTTAGTGTTGAAAAACCACTTTTCGCACTTGTGTTCGTGTTGAAAAACCACTTTTCGCACTTGTGTTGGTGCAGGAAACCACTTTTGCACTTGTATTAGTGTGGAAAAAACACTTTTTGCACTTGTGATAGTGTTGAAAAACCATTTTTCGCACATGTGTTAGTGTTGAAAAACCACTTTTCGCACTTGTGTTGGTGCAGGAAACCACTTTTGCACTTGTATTAGTGTGGAAAAAACACTTTTTGCACTTGTGATAGTGTTGAAAAACCACTTTTCGCACTTGTGTTAGTGTTGAAAAACCACTTTTCGCACTTGTGTTAGTGTTGAAAAACCACTTTTCGCACTTGTTTTGGTGCAGGAAACCACTTTTGCACTTGTATTAGTGTGGAAAAAACACTTTTTGCACTTGTGATAGTGTTGAAAAACCACTTTTCGCACATGTGTTAGTGTTGAAAAACCACTTTTCGCACTTGTGTTAGTGTTGAAAAACCACTTTTCGCACTTGTTTTGGTGCAGGAAACCACTTTTGCACTTGTATTAGTGTGGAAAAAACACTTTTTGCACTTGTGATAGTGTTGAAAAACCACTTTTCGCACATGTGTTAGTGTTGAAAAACCACTTTTCGCACTTGTGTTAGTGTTGAAAAACCACTTTTCGCACTTGTGTTGGTGCAGGAAACCACTTTTCGCACTTGTGTTAGTGATGAAAAACCACTTTTCGCACTTGTGTTGGTGCAGGAAACCATTTTTGCACTTGTATTAGTGTGGAAAAAACACTTTTTGCACTTGTGATAGTGTTGAAAAACCACTTTTCGCACTTGTGTTAGTGTTGAAAAACCACTTTTCGCACTTGTGTTAGTGTTGAAAAACCACTTTTCACACTTGTGTTAGTGTTGAAAACCCACTTTTCGCACTTGTGTTGGTGCAGGAAACCACTTTTGCACTTGTATTAGTGTGGAAAAAATACTTTTTGCACTTGTGATAGTGTTGAAAAACCACTTTTCGCACATGTGTTAGTGTTGAAAAACCACTTTTCGCACTTGTGTTAGTGTTGAAAAACCACTTTTCGCACTTGTGTTGGTGCAGGAAACCACTTTTGCACTTGTATTAGTGTGGAAAAAACACTTTTTGCACTTGTGATAGTGTTGAAAAACCACTTTTCGCACTTGTGTTAGTGTTGAAAAACCACTTTTCGCACTTGTGTTAGTGTTGAAAAACCACTTTTCGCACTTGTGTTGGTGCAGGAAACCACTTTTGCACTTGTATTAGTGTGGAAAAAACACTTTTTGCACTTGTGATCGTGTTGAAAAACCACTTTTCGCACTTGTGTTAGTGTTGAAAAACCACTTTTCGCACTTGTGTTCGTGTTGAAAAACCACTTTTCGCACTTGTGTTGGTGCAGGAAACCACTTTTGCACTTGTATTAGTGTGGAAAAAACACTTTTTGCACTTGTGATAGTGTTGAAAAACCATTTTTCGCACATGTGTTAGTGTTGAAAAACCACTTTTCGCACTTGTGTTGGTGCAGGAAACCACTTTTGCACTTGTATTAGTGTGGAAAAAACACTTTTTGCACTTGTGATAGTGTTGAAAAACCACTTTTCGCACTTGTGTTAGTGTTGAAAAACCACTTTTCGCACTTGTGTTAGTGTTGAAAAACCACTTTTCGCACTTGTTTTGGTGCAGGAAACCACTTTTGCACTTGTATTAGTGTGGAAAAAACACTTTTTGCACTTGTGATAGTGTTGAAAAACCACTTTTCGCACATGTGTTAGTGTTGAAAAACCACTTTTCGCACTTGTGTTAGTGTTGAAAAACCACTTTTCGCACTTGTTTTGGTGCAGGAAACCACTTTTGCACTTGTATTAGTGTGGAAAAAACACTTTTTGCACTTGTGATAGTGTTGAAAAACCACTTTTCGCACATGTGTTAGTGTTGAAAAACCACTTTTCGCACTTGTGTTAGTGTTGAAAAACCACTTTTCGCACTTGTTTTGGTGCAGGAAACCACTTTTGCACTTGTATTAGTGTGGAAAAAACATTTTTGCACTTGTGATAGTGTTGAAAAACCACTTTTCGCACTTGTGTTAGTGTTGAAATACCACTTTTCGCACTTGTGTTAGCGTTGAAAAACCACTTTTCGCACTTGTGTTGGTGCAGGAAACCACTTTTGCACGTGTATTAGTGTGGAAAAAACACTTTTCGCACATGTGATAGTGTTGAAAAACCACTTTTCGCACTTGTGTTTGTGTTGAAAAACCACTTTTCGCACTTGTGTTAGTGATGAAAAACCACTTTTCGCACTTGTGTTGGTGCAGGAAACCATTTTTGCACTTGTATTAGTGTGGAAAAAACACTTTTTGCACTTGTGATAGTGTTGAAAAACCACTTTTCACACTTGTGTTAGTGTTGAAAAACCACTTTTCGCACTTGTGTTAGTGTTGAAAAACCACTTTTCGCACTTGTGTTGGTGCAGGAAACCACTTTTGCACGTGTATTAGTGTGGAAAAAACACTTTTCGCACTTGTGTTTGTGTTGAAAAACCACTTTTCACACTTGTGTTAGTGTTGAAAAACCACTTTTCACACTTGTGTTAGTGTTGAAAAACCACTTTTCGCACTTGTGTTGGTGCAGGAAACCACTTTTGCACTTGTATTAGTGTGGAAAAAACACTTTTTGCACTTGTGATATTGTTGAAAAACCACTTTTCGCACTTGTGTTAGTGTTGAAAAACCACTTTTCGCACTTGTGTTAGTGTTGAAAAACCACTTTTCGCACTTGTGTTGGTGCAGGAAAACACTTTTGCACGTGTATTAGTGTGGAAAAAACACTTTTCGCACTTGTGATAGTGTTGAAAAACCACTTTTCGCACTTGTGTTTGTGTTGAAAAACCACTTTTCGAACTTGTGTTAGTGATGAAAAACCACTTTTCGCACTTGTGTTGGTGCAGGAAACCATTTTTGCACTTGTATTAGTGTGGAAAAAACACTTTTTGCACTTGTGATAGTGTTTAAAAACCACTTTTCACACTTGTGTTAGTGTTGAAAAACCACTTTTCGCACTTGTGTTAGTGTTGAAAAACCACTTTTCGCACTTGTGTTGGTGTAGGAAACCACTTTTGCACGTGTATTAGTGTGGAAAAAACACTTTTCGCACTTGTGTTTGTGTTGAAAAACCACTTTTCACACTTGTGTTAGTGTTGAAAAACCACTTTTCACACTAGTGTTGGTGCAGGAAACCACTTTTACACTTGTATTAGTGTGGGAAAAACACTTTTTGCACTTGTGATAGTGTTGAAAAACCACTTTTCGCACTTGTGTTAGTGTTGAAAAACAACTTTTCGCACTTGTGTTAGTGTTGAAAAACCACTTTTCGCACTTGTGTTGGTGCAGGAAACCACTTTTGCACTTGTATTAGTGTGGAAAAAACACTTTTTGCACTTGTAATAGTGTTGAAAAACCACTTTTCGCCCTTGTGTTAGTGTTGAAAAACCACTTTTCGCACTTGTGTTAGTGTTGAAAAACCACTTTTCGCACTTGTGTTGGTGCAGGAAACCACTTTTGCACGTGTATTAGTGTGGAAAAAACACTTTTCGCACTTGTGTTTGTGTTGAAAAACCACTTTTCACACTTGTGTTAGTGTTGAAAAACCACTTTTCACACTTGTGTTAGTGTTGAAAAACCACTTTTCGCACTTGTGTTGGTGCAGGAAACCACTTTTGCACTTGTATTAGTGTGGAAAAAACACTTTTTGCACTTGTGATATTGTTGAAAAACCACTTTTCGCACTTGTGTTAGTGTTGAAAAACCACTTTTCGCACTTGTGTTAGTGTTGAAAAACCACTTTTCGCACTTGTGTTGGTGCAGGAAAACACTTTTGCACGTGTATTAGTGTGGAAAAAACACTTTTCGCACTTGTGATAGTGTTGAAAAACCACTTTTCGCACTTGTGTTTGTGTTGAAAAACCACTTTTCGAACTTGTGTTAGTGATGAAAAACCACTTTTCGCACTTGTGTTGGTGCAGGAAACCATTTTTGCACTTGTATTAGTGTGGAAAAAACACTTTTTGCACTTGTGATAGTGTTTAAAAACCACTTTTCACACTTGTGTTAGTGTTGAAAAACCACTTTTCGCACTTGTGTTAGTGTTGAAAAACCACTTTTCGCACTTGTGTTGGTGTAGGAAACCACTTTTGCACGTGTATTAGTGTGGAAAAAACACTTTTCGCACTTGTGTTTGTGTTGAAAAACCACTTTTCACACTTGTGTTAGTGTTGAAAAACCACTTTTCACACTAGTGTTGGTGCAGGAAACCACTTTTACACTTGTATTAGTGTGGGAAAAACACTTTTGCACTTGTGATAGTGTTGAAAAACCACTTTTCGCACTTGTGTTAGTGTTGAAAAACAACTTTTCGCACTTGTGTTAGTGTTGAAAAACCACTTTTCGCACTTGTGTTGGTGCAGGAAACCACTTTTGCACTTGTATTAGTGTGGAAAAAACACTTTTTGCACTTGTAATAGTGTTGAAAAACCACTTTTCGCCCTTGTGTTAGTGTTGAAAAACCACTTTTCGCACTTGTGTTAGTGTTGAAAAACCACTTTTCGCACTTGTGTTGGTGCAGGAAACCACTTTTGCACTTGTATTAGTGTGGAAAAACACTTTTTGCACTTGTGATAGTGTTGAAAAACCACTTTTCGCACATGTGTTAATGTTGAAAAACCACTTTTCGCACTTGTGTTAGTGTTGAAAAACCACTTTTCGCACTTGTGTTGGTGCAGGAAACCACTTTTGCACTTGTATTAGTGTGGAAAAAACACTTTTTGCACTTGTGTTAGAGTTGAAAAACCACTTTTCGCACTTGTGTTAGTGTTGAAAAACCACTTTACGCACTTGTGTTGGTGCAGGAATCCACTTTTGCACTTGTATTAGTGTGGAAAAACCACTTTTCGCACTTGTGTTAGTGTTGAAAAACCACTTTTCGCACTTGTGTTGGTGCAGGAAACCACTTTTGCACTTGTATTAGTGTGGAAAAAACACTTTTTGCACTTGTGATAGTGTTGAAAAACCACTTTTCGCACTTGTGTTAGTGTTGAAAAACCACTTTTCGCACTTGTGTTAGTGTTGAAAAACCACTTTTCGCACTTGTTTTGGTGCAGGAAACCACTTTTGCACTTGTATTGGTGTGGAAAAAACACTTTTTGCACTTGTGATAGTGTTGAAAAACCACTTTTCGCACATGTGTTAGTGTTGAAAAACCACTTTTCGCACTTGTGTTAGTGTTGAAAAACCACTTTTCGCACTTGTGTTGGTGCAGAAAACCACTTTTGCACTTGTATTAGTGTGGAAAAAACACTTTTAGCACTTGTGTTAGTGTTGAAAAACCACTTTTTGCACTTGCGTTAGTGTTGAAAAACCACTTTTCGCAATTGTGTTGGTGCAGGAAACCACTTTTGCACTTGTATTAGTGTGGAAAAAGCACTTTTCACACTTGTGTTAGTGTTGAAAAACCACTTTTCGCACTTGTGTTAGTGTTGAAAAACCACTTTTCGCACTTGTGTTAGTGTTGAAAAACCACTTTTCGCACTTGTGTTGGTGCAGGAAAACACTTTTGCACTTGTATTGGCGTGGAAAAAACACTTTTTGCACTTGTGATATTGTTGAAAAACCACTTTTCGCACTTGTGTTAGTGTTGAAAAACCACTTTTCGCACTTGTGTTAGTGTTGAAAAACCACTTTTCGCACTTGTGTTGGTGCAGGAAACCACTTTTGCACGTGTATTAGTGTGGAAAAAACACTTTTCACACTTGTGATAGTGTTGAAAAACCACTTTTCGCACTTGTGTTTGTGTTGAAAAACCACTTTTCGCACTTGTGTTAGTGATGAAAAACCACTTTTCGCACTTGTGTTGGTGCAGGAAACCATTTTTGCACTTGTATTAGTGTGGAAAAAACACTTTTTGCACTTGTGATAGTGTTGAAAAACCACTTTTCACACTTGTGTTAGTGTTGAAAAACCACTTTTCGCACTTGTGTTAGTGTTGAAAAACCACTTTTCGCACTTGTGTTGGTGCAGGAAACCACTTTTGCACTTGTATTAGTGTGGAAAAAACACTTTTCGCACTTGTGTTTGTGTTGAAAAACCACTTTTCACACTTGTGTTAGTGTTGAAAAACCACTTTTCGCACTTGTGTTGGTGCAGGAAACCACTTTTGCACTTGTATTAGTGTGGAAAAAACACTTTTTGCACTTGTGATAGTGTTGAAAAACCACTTTTCGCACTTGTGTTAGTGTTGAAAAACAACTTTTCGCACTTGTGTTAGTGTTGAAAAACCACTTTTCGCACTTGTGTTGGTGCAGGAAACCACTTTTGCACTTGCATTAGTGTGGAAAAAACACTTTTTGCACTTGTGATTGTGTTGAAAAACCACTTTTCGCACATGTGTTAGTGTTGAAAAACCACATTACGCACTTGTGTTGGTGCAGGAAACCACTTTTGCACTTGTATTAGTGTGGAAAAAACACTTTTCGCACTTGTGTTTGTGTTGATAAACCACTTTTCGCACTTGTGTTAGTGATGAAAAACCACTTTTCGCAATTGTGTTGGTGCAGGAAACCATTTTTGCACTTGTATTAGTGTGGAAAAAACACTTTTTGCACTTGTGATAGTGTTGAAAAACCACTTTTCGCACTTGTGTTAGTGTTGAAAAACCACTTTTCGCACTTGTGTTAGTGTTGAAAAACCACATTTCGCACTTGTGTTGGTGCAGGAAACCACTTTTGCACTTGTATTAGTGTGGAAAAAACACTTTTTGCACTTGTGATAGTGTTGAAAAACCACTTTTCGCACATGTGTTAGTGTTGAAAAACCACTTTTCGCACTTGTGTTAGTGTTGAAAAACCACTTTTCGCACTTGTGTTGGTGCAGGAAACCACTTTTGCACTTGTATTAGTGTGGAAAAAACACTTTTTGCACTTGTGATAGTGTTGAAAAACCACTTTTCGCACTTGTGTTAGTGTTGAAAAACCACTTTACGCACTTGTGTTGGTGCAGGAAACCACTTTTGCACTTGTATTAGTGTGGAAAAAACACTTTTCGCACTTGTGTTTGTGTTGAAAAACCACTTTTCGCACTTGTGTTAGTGTTGAAAAACCACTTTTCGCACTTGTGTTGGTGCAGGAAACCACTTTTGCACTTGTATTAGTGTGGAAAAAACACTTTTTGCAATTGTGATCGTGTTGAAAAACCACTTTTCGCACTTGTGTTAGTGTTGAAAAACCACTTTTCGCACTTGTGTTCGTGTTGAAAAACCACTTTTCGCACTTGTGTTGGTGCAGGAAACCACTTTTGCACTTGTATTAGTGTGGAAAAAACACTTTTTGCACTTGTGATAGTGTTGAAAAACCATTTTTCGCACATGTGTTAGTGTTGAAAAACCACTTTTCGCACTTGTGTTGGTGCAGGAAACCACTTTTGCACTTGTATTAGTGTGGAAAAAACACTTTTTGCACTTGTGATAGTGTTGAAAAACCACTTTTCGCACTTGTGTTAGTGTTGAAAAACCACTTTTCGCACTTGTGTTAGTGTTGAAAAACCACTTTTCGCACTTGTTTTGGTGCAGGAAACCACTTTTGCACTTGTATTAGTGTGGAAAAAACACTTTTTGCACTTGTGATAGTGTTGAAAAACCACTTTTCGCACATGTGTTAGTGTTGAAAAACCACTTTTCGCACTTGTGTTAGTGTTGAAAAACCACTTTTCGCACTTGTTTTTGTGCAGGAAACCACTTTTGCACTTGTATTAGTGTGGAAAAAAACACTTTTTGCACTTGTGATAGTGTTGAAAAACCACTTTTCGCACATGTGTTAGTGTTGAAAAACCACTTTTCGCACTTGTGTTAGTGTTGAAAAACCACTTTTCGCACTTGTGTTGGTGCAGGAAACCACTTTTCGCACTTGTGTTAGTGATGAAAAACCACTTTTCGCACTTGTGTTGGTGCAGGAAACCATTTTTGCACTTGTATTAGTGTGGAAAAAACACTTTTTGCACTTGTGATAGTGTTGAAAAACCACTTTTCGCACTTGTGTTAGTGTTGAAAAACCACTTTTCGCACTTGTGTTAGTGTTGAAAAACCACTTTTCACACTTGTGTTAGTGTTGAAAACCCACTTTTCGCACTTGTGTTGGTGCAGGAAACCACTTTTGCACTTGCATTAGTGTGGAAAAAATACTTTTTGCACTTGTGATAGTGTTGAAAAACCACTTTTCGCACATGTGTTAGTGTTGAAAAACCACTTTTCGCACTTGTGTTAGTGTTGAAAAACCACTTTTCGCACTTGTGTTGGTGCAGGAAACCACTTTTGCACTTGTATTAGTGTGGAAAAAACACTTTTTGCACTTGTGATAGTGTTGAAAAACCACTTTTCGCACTTGTGTTAGTGTTGAAAAACCACTTTTCGCACTTGTGTTAGTGTTGAAAAACCACTTTTCGCACTTGTGTTGGTGCAGGAAACCACTTTTGCACTTGTATTAGTGTGGAAAAAACACTTTTTGCACTTGTGATCGTGTTGAAAAACCACTTTTCGCACTTGTGTTAGTGTTGAAAAACCACTTTTCGCACTTGTGTTCGTGTTGAAAAACCACTTTTCGCACTTGTGTTGGTGCAGGAAACCACTTTTGCACTTGTATTAGTGTGGAAAAAACACTTTTTGCACTTGTGATAGTGTTGAAAAACCATTTTTCGCACATGTGTTAGTGTTGAAAAACCACTTTTCGCACTTGTGTTGGTGCAGGAAACCACTTTTGCACTTGTATTAGTGTGGAAAAAACACTTTTTGCACTTGTGATAGTGTTGAAAAACCACTTTTCGCACTTGTGTTAGTGTGGAAAAACCACTTTTCGCACTTGTGTTAGTGTTGAAAAACCACTTTTCGCACTTGTTTTGGTGCAGGAAACCACTTTTGCACTTGTATTAGTGTGGAAAAAACACTTTTTGCACTTGTGATAGTGTTGAAAAACCACTTTTCGCACATGTGTTAGTGTTGAAAAACCACTTTTCGCACTTGTGTTAGTGTTGAAAAACCACTTTTCGCACTTGTTTTGGTGCAGGAAACCACTTTTGCACTTGTATTAGTGTGGAAAAAACACTTTTTGCACTTGTGATAGTGTTGAAAAACCACTTTTCGCACATGTGTTAGTGTTGAAAAACCACTTTTCGCACTTGTGTTAGTGTTGAAAAACCACTTTTCGCACTTGTTTTGGTGCAGGAAACCACTTTTGCACTTGTATTAGTGTGGAAAAAACATTTTTGCACTTGTGATAGTGTTGAAAAACCACTTTTCGCACTTGTGTTAGTGTTGAAATACCACTTTTCGCACTTGTGTTAGTGTTGAAAAACCACTTTTCGCACTTGTGTTGGTGCAGGAAACCACTTTTGCACGTGTATTAGTGTGGAAAAAACACTTTTCGCACATGTGATAGTGTTGAAAAACCACTTTTCGCACTTGTGTTTGTGTTGAAAAACCACTTTTCGCACTTGTGTTAGTGATGAAAAACCACTTTTCGCACTTGTGTTGGTGCAGGAAACCATTTTTGCACTTGTATTAGTGTGGAAAAAACACTTTTTGCACTTGTGATAGTGTTGAAAAACCACTTTTCACACTTGTGTTAGTGTTGAAAAACCACTTTTCGCACTTGTGTTAGTGTTGAAAAACCACTTTTCGCACTTGTGTTGGTGCAGGAAACCACTTTTGCACGTGTATTAGTGTGGAAAAAACACTTTTCGCACTTGTGTTTGTGTTGAAAAACCACTTTTCACACTTGTGTTAGTGTTGAAAAACCACTTTTCACACTTGTGTTAGTGTTGAAAAACCACTTTTCGCACTTGTGTTGGTGCAGGAAACCACTTTTGCACTTGTATTAGTGTGGAAAAAACACTTTTTGCACTTGTGATATTGTTGAAAAACCACTTTTCGCACTTGTGTTAGTGTTGAAAAACCACTTTTCGCACTTGTGTTAGTGTTGAAAAACCACTTTTCGCACTTGTGTTGGTGCAGGAAAACACTTTTGCACGTGTATTAGTGTGGAAAAAACACTTTTCGCACTTGTGATAGTGTTGAAAAACGACTTTTCGCACTTGTGTTTGTGTTGAAAAACCACTTTTCGAACTTGTGTTAGTGATGAAAAACCACTTTTCGCACTTGTGTTGGTGCAGGAAACCATTTTTGCACTTGTATTAGTGTGGAAAAAACACTTTTTGCACTTGTGATAGTGTTTAAAAACCACTTTTCACACTTGTGTTAGTGTTGAAAAACCACTTTTCGCACTTGTGTTAGTGTTGAAAAACCACTTTTCGCACTTGTGTTGGTGTAGGAAACCACTTTTGCACGTGTATTAGTGTGGAAAAAACACTTTTCGCACTTGTGTTTGTGTTGAAAAACCACTTTTCACACTTGTGTTAGTGTTGAAAAACCACTTTTCACACTTGTGTTGGTGCAGGAAACCACTTTTACACTTGTATTAGTGTGGGAAAAACACTTTTTGCACTTGTGATAGTGTTGAAAAACCACTTTTCGCACTTGTGTTAGTGTTGAAAAACAACTTTTCGCACTTGTGTTAGTGTTGAAAAACCACTTTTCGCACTTGTGTTGGTGCAGGAAACCACTTTTGCACTTGTATTAGTGTGGAAAAAACACTTTTTGCACTTGTAATAGTGTTGAAAAACCACTTTTCGCACTTGTGTTAGTGTTGAAAAACCACTTTTCGCACTTGTGTTAGTGTTGAAAAACCACTTTTCGCACTTGTGTTGGTGCAGGAAACCACTTTTGCACTTGTATTAGTGTGGAAAAACACTTTTTGCACTTGTGATAGTGTTGAAAAACCACTTTTCGCACATGTGTTAATGTTGAAAAACCACTTTTCGCACTTGTGTTAGTGTTGAAAAACCACTTTTCGCACTTGTTTTGGTGCAGGAAACCACTTTTGCATTTGTATTAGTGTGGAAAAAACACTTTTTGCACTTGTGTTAGTGTTGAAAAACCACTTTTCGCACTTGTGTTAGTGTTGAAAAACCACTTTACGCACTTGTGTTGGTGCAGGAATCCACTTTTGCACTTGTATTAGTGTGGAAAAACCACTTTTCGCACTTGTGTTAGTGTTGAAAAACCACTTTTCGCACTTGTGTTGGTGCAGGAAACCACTTTTGCACTTGTATTAGTGTGGAAAAAACACTTTTTGCACTTGTGATAGTGTTGAAAAACCACTTTTCGCACTTGTGTTAGTGTTGAAAAACCACTTTTCGCACTTGTGTTAGTGTTGAAAAACCACTTTTCGCACTTGTTTTGGTGCAGGAAACCACTTTTGCACTTGTATTGGTGTGGAAAAAACACTTTTTGCACTTGTGATAGTGTTGAAAAACCACTTTTCGCACATGTGTTAGTGTTGAAAAACCACTTTTCGCACTTGTGTTAGTGTTGAAAAACCACTTTTCGCACTTGTGTTGGTGCAGGAAACCACTTTTGCACTTGTATTAGTGTGGAAAAAACACTTTTTGCATTTGTGATAGTGTTGAAAAACCACTTTTCGCACTTGTGTTAGTGTTGAAAAACCACTTTTCGCACTTGTGTTAGTGTTGAAAACCCACTTTTCGCACTTGTGTTGGTGCAGGAAACCACTTTTGCACTTGTATTAGTGTGGAAAAAACACTTTTTGCACTTGTGTTAGTGTTGAAAAACCACATTTCGCACTTGTGTTGGTGCAGGAAACCACTTTTTGCACTTGTGTTAGTGATGAAAAACCACTTTTCGCACTTGTGTTAGTGATGAAAAACCACTTTTCGCACTTGTATTAGTGTGGAAAAAAACACTTTTTGCACTTGTGATAGTGTTGAAAAACCACTTTTCGCACTTGTGTTAGTGTTGAAAAACCACTTTTCGCACTTGTGTTAGTGTTGAAAAACCACTTTTCGCACTTGTGTTAGTGTTGAAAAACCACTTTTCGCACTTGTGTTGGTGCAGGAAACCACTTTTGCACTTGTATTAGTGTGGAAAAAACACTTTTTGCACTTGTGATAGTGTTGAAAAACCACTTTTCGCACTTGTGTTGGTGCAGGAAACCACTTTTGCACTTGTATTAGTGTGGAAAAAACACTTTTTGCACTTGTGATAGTGTTGAAAAACCACTTTTCGCACTTGTGTTGGTGCAGGAAACCACTTTTGCACTTGTATTAATGTGGAAAAAACACTTTTTGCACTTGTGATAGTGTTGAAAAACCACTTTTCGCACTTGTGTTAGTGTTGAAAAACCACTTTTCGCACTTGTGTTGGTGCAGGAAACCACTTTTGCACTTGTATTAGTGTGGAAAAAACACTTTTTGCACTTGTGATAGTGTTGAAAAACCACTTTTCGCACTTGTGTTAGTGTTGAAAAACCACTTTTTGCACTTGTTTTAGTGTTGAAAAACCACTTTTCGCACTTGTGTTGGTGCAGGAAACCACTTTTGCACGTGTATTAGTGTGGAAAAAACACTTTTCGCACTTGTGTTTGTGTTGAAAAACCACTTTTCGCACTTGTGTTAGTGTTGAAAAACCACTTTTCGCACTTGTGTTGGTGCAGGAAACCACTTTTGCACTTGTATTAGTGTGGAAAAAACACTTTTTGCACTTGTGATAGTGTTGAAAAACCACTTTTCGCACTTGTGTTAGTGTTGAAAAACAACTTTTCGCACTTGTGTTAGTGTTGAAAAACCACTTTTCGCACTCGTGTTGGTGCAGGAAACCACTTTTGCACTTGTATTAGTGTGGAAAAAACACTTTTTGCACATGTGTTAGTGTTGAAAAACCACTTTTCGCACTTGTGTTGGTGCAGGAAAACACTTTTG
This sequence comes from Myxine glutinosa, assembly GCF_964187855.1. Lineage (NCBI taxonomy): Eukaryota > Metazoa > Chordata > Myxini > Myxiniformes > Myxinidae > Myxine > Myxine glutinosa. The sequence goes on from NW_027617395.1 coordinate 89,888, forward strand.
CACTTGTATTGGTGTGGAAAAAACACTTTTTGCACTTGTGATTGTGTTGAAAAACCACTTTTCGCACTTGTGTTAGTGTTGAAAAACCACATTACGCACTTGTGTTGGTGCAGGAAACCACTTTTTGCACTTGTGTTAGTGTTGAAAAACCACTTTTCGCACTTGTGTTAGTGTTGAAAAACCACTTTTCGCACTTGTGTTGGTGCAGGAAACCACTTTTGCACTTGTATTAGTGTGGAAAAAACACTTTTTGCACTTGTGTTAGTGTTGAAAAACCACTTTTCGCACTTGTGTTAGTGTTGAAAAACCACTTTTCGCACTTGTGTTGGTGCAGGAAACCACTTTTGCACTTGTATTAGTGTGGAAAAAACACTTTTTGCACTTGTGATAGTGTTGAAAAACCACTTTTCGCACTTGTGTTAGTGTTGAAAAACCACTTTTCGCACTTGTGTTGGTGCAGAAAACCACTTTTGCACTTGTATTAGTGTGGAAAAAACACTTTTAGCACTTGTGTTAGTGTTGAAAAACCACTTTTTGCACTTGCGTTAGTGTTGAAAAACCACTTTTCGCAATTGTGTTGGTGCAGGAAACCACTTTTGCACTTGTATTAGTGTGGAAAAAGCACTTTTCACACTTGTGTTAGTGTTGAAAAACCACTTTTCGCACTTGTGTTAGTGTTGAAAAACCACTTTTCGCACTTGTGTTAGTGTTGAAAAAACACTTTTCGCACTTGTGTTGGTGCAGGAAAACACTTTTGCACTTGTATTGGCGTGGAAAAAACACTTTTTGCACTTGTGATATTGTTGAAAAACCACTTTTCGCACTTGTGTTAGTGTTGAAAAACCACTTTTCGCACTTGTGTTAGTGTTGAAAAACCACTTTTCGCACTTGTGTTGGTGCAGGAAACCACTTTTGCACGTGTATTAGTGTGGAAAAAACACTTTTCACACTTGTGATAGTGTTGAAAAACCACTTTTCGCACTTGTGTTTGTGTTGAAAAACCACTTTTCGCACTTGTGTTAGTGATGAAAAACCACTTTTCGCACTTGTGTTGGTGCAGGAAACCATTTTTGCACTTGTATTAGTGTGGAAAAAACACTTTTTGCACTTGTGATAGTGTTGAAAAACCACTTTTCACACTTGTGTTAGTGTTGAAAAACCACTTTTCGCACTTGTGTTAGTGTTGAAAAACCACTTTTCGCACTTGTGTTGGTGCAGGAAACCACTTTTGCACTTGTATTAGTGTGGAAAAAACACTTTTCGCACTTGTGTTTGTGTTGAAAAACCACTTTTCACACTTGTGTTAGTGTTGAAAAACCACTTTTCGCACTTGTGTTGGTGCAGGAAACCACTTTTGCACTTGTATTAGTGTGGAAAAAACACTTTTTGCACTTGTGATAGTGTTGAAAAACCACTTTTCGCACTTGTGTTAGTGTTGAAAAACAACTTTTCGCACTTGTGTTAGTGTTGAAAAACCACTTTTCGCACTTGTGTTGGTGCAGGAAACCACTTTTGCACTTGCATTAGTGTGGAAAAAACACTTTTTGCACTTGTGATTGTGTTGAAAAACCACTTTTCGCACATGTGTTAGTGTTGAAAAACCACATTACGCACTTGTGTTGGTGCAGGAAACCACTTTTGCACTTGTATTAGTGTGGAAAAAACACTTTTCGCACTTGTGTTTGTGTTGATAAACCACTTTTCGCACTTGTGTTAGTGATGAAAAACCACTTTTCGCAATTGTGTTGGTGCAGGAAACCATTTTTGCACTTGTATTAGTGTGGAAAAAACACTTTTTGCACTTGTGATAGTAGTAGTGTAATAATGTTGCTTCTGGGACACCTCCGTTTAACATGGGAAATCCCTATCTAATGTCATTTACCCCCTTGTCTTTTTCAAAAATCATAAACACCTCTATTTCTCCCACCCTCATCTTTATGAACCTTTTGTCTGTAGTACCTATCCTTAATGTTGTTCATTAGACCACTCAAACACTACAAATATTTGTTTTCTCTTATAGACCTATCATCCTTCTTCTACATATCATCTGGCAGATTAATCTTTGACCCACTCAAACATTGACCCATTCACTTCCATATTAATTCTTTCCCTCCCTCATTGCCCCTAAACACCTATATTTCTCTCACCCTGTTCTTTACGAACCTTCTAACCTTTTGACATGTTATCCTTATTCATTAGACCACTTAAACACCTGTGATCCTTCTGACCTCATGGACCTTTTAACCTTTTACTCTTAATATCATCTGGTGAATATAACCCACTCAAACAACGACCCTACAAATATTTGTTTATGCGTGGGAAATAATTTAATTCTCCTACAACTCTCTTCACCATCTAATATATTAACAAAAAATATGTTTGAGTTTGGTTCTTTATTAAGATATTTTAACTGAGCTAAGATAAAATGGTAAACCTCCCTCAATGTTCTTGCTTGAGCGCCTCCAGTGCCACATACCATTTTTAAATTAAAGTATATATTTTCCTGACAACCATCAAAGTTTTCCGTCCACTCAAAAATATTTCCATCTTTTTTACCCAATTCACCGGTATTTAAATTAATTCTCTTATTTGTTTTGTGAACTTTTTTACCAGTTGCCTTTTCAATTATACCTATTTGATATTTTTCACATTCATTATGTTTTCCATTTATATACCAAGGTTGATTACACCTCCACTCTTTAGTCTGGTTGATACTTGGTTCTATCATTTATATAATAGTAAAAAAGGCGGCGGTAGCCCGTTAAAATCCCCAACCCCCCCCCCCCCCCCTTTTTAACTTATCACTTATATATATCTTATCACTTATATATATCTTATCACTTATGTATATCTTATCACTTATATATATCTTATCACTTATATATATCTTATCACTTATATACTTATATAACCATAAGGGAGACTATCAATTCCATTTTCTAAAATAAACCTCTTATCATCAAAAGCCCCCAATGCTTTCTTATTTATCTCTTCTGAATATAATTGATGTTTATAACTTCTTATTCCATTAATCTTTCTAAACTCTTCTTTCTTTGTTGTTAAACAGTTATAATAATCCTTAAAGTTTATTGTTTCTTTAATAACATTTTTCTTTACACCTTTTAACTTCTTATCAGTCTTTTCAACGTTATTCACAATGTATTTATAAGCATAAGCCTTTGACCTCAATCCCACAAATTCACTCATAACATTTCCTCCTAATTCATCCTTGAACTTTCCAATCACCTTTTTATTTTTAGAAGAGAACAACTCACTCTCTGGACTGTAATTACTCGTGTCATAGATATTAATGTCTCTTTTCATGTCTGAATAAACATCGTTGGTATTAATTTTCAAAATAAAACTATCTGTATCCATATAAAGTAGATTAACATCATTTTGATATTTCTTCCTCAAGTTATTATAAAAGTAATCATACATTAATGACTTTGATAAATCAAGAATTGTTGTTCCAATATAAATAGGTTTGTTCATTTCAATACTCTCTTTAATCAAATGGATCGCACAAAAGTTCTCAGTAAAGACCTCAGCTCGAGTAAAACTCGGTCTATTAATTAATTTTGATGCTTGTTCCCAAGATGTTGATAGTCTGATATTTTGTCTTTTCCTCACATTCTCCATAGTCTTACCAAAGACCGCATTATTCATTAATTTATAAAAGTCTTTCTCAAAATCTGTTTTTGACTCTGTTCTTCTTTGTGTATTAAAATCAATGTACCCCTTTAACCAATGACTTTGATTGAACTTTAGAACCCTATGGATCTTCTCTACTCTTAGACCTTTTGATAAATATTGTCGCAAATTTCTTTGGTGTAGAACATAATTTTTCTTGTTATATAATGTAGTAAGTAATTTTTCTGTTGATTCACCTCTATCAAACGATCGTTGATAATCACTCAACCATTCTTTCTTTGGACTTTCTTTCTCACAAGCAAATGGGAGATCTTTGTGTAGGTTATGGAGTTCCTCTGGATATTTTAAATCAATTTCAAAATAATAACCAACTTTTTCTTCATCCAATTCTTTTTGTGTAGAGATACATACATCTTGTAAAACGTTTTTGTAGTCTTTTTCCTTTACCCATCTAAGTTTTCCATAAGGAAGAGCCTGAGACATTGCCCAGCCATACAGGTTGTTCGCGTCATAGTACATCAAGTAAGAACTCTCTTTCGTTGGATCATAATTTGGAAGATATTTGTTATTTGCTTTTGCGTATCTACTCGAGCAGACTTGTGAAATTCCACCTCTTTTTGCCTTTTCAATCATCAAAAGCATATCAACATCGGTTATCAAATCCAAATCTTGTTTTGTCATTTTCAACATCGCACTCCAGGCCAATCCAGGTGCTGTGTAGTAGTGAGCAGGATCCAATCCATATCCAGTGCGACAAACAGATCTAAAGGCTTCAAATACATCGGCCAATAAAAGCACATCAGTTTTGAGATACAAATCGTGATACTCGCCAAGATTCTTGATGTTATATTTTTCCCAAACATTTTGTGCGTGTACATAATCTTTATCAGATATATGACTATTATTTAATTTGTTATAGAAATTTTCTTTTGAAGGAAGTTGTGTTTCATTGAATCTCTCAAATGAGTCCATATAGTCATAGGGGTAAATTCCCTTTTGTGTTAGAAAATCTTTATCTAAAAAATACTCTGAAAGACATGGAAACTCTTTTAGATTTTGAACCAAGTTAACCAATGGACTTGCCATGAATTTAAATGTATCAAGAAATCTGATATGAGTAATAGGAGATGTGTGAATTGTTTTTGTGAATGAAATGTATTTCTGATCCGTGTTTGGAATTGCTGAGATACTTCCAGAAGTCTTTGAGAGTTCCTTGATAAATAGATGTGTATCATAATGAGCGTTGTTATGAAGAAAGACAGGAATGAAAGAGGGGAGTTGATAATTAATATTACAACTTTGATGAGCCGGACCTCTATATTTACCAGTGAGATGACAATGGTCTCTAACCTTTAGACCTTTACCAATTTTCTCCTCACAAATATGACAGACATTGTTTTTTATAAATTCCCTTTTTTCTTTACTTGTTAAGGACATTGGTTTATTGGTTTCTCTCATTATCTTGGTTAATCGAACACAGTCTTTTTCTAGTCGTTTCACAAACTCCTCTGGGGTATTTGAGCCTCTATACATCTCTAACTTGTTATATTTATCACCAACGGATGATTTGATATAATAACAAAAACCACAAGGAGTATGTTTTTGATATTTATTTGTGTATGATTCTTTTGGATCTTGAGAAGCAGTATCAATTTTTTCTAAAATACTTTCAAAATCAGCATATATAACAAATGGATGTTTGATCTTTTTATTTTCATCTTTGAATGTGATCTTTGAGCCTTCTTTAGGCATATTGATTACCGTTGATTTATGTTCGCCACAATAATTTGAATGTTTATCTAATCTTTCTTGTGAATTGAAGAAGTTAAGACAACGCAAACAAATATATATTTTATTTGTTCTCTTACAGACTTGTGGTTTTATTAATTTAGCAATATCTTTGATGTATGTATAATGTGAATTTTCGTCTGAATTAAAATATAGAAGATTAATATGAGTTTGTTTACAATTGTCAGAAAGCTTTAAAACCTGAATGTTGTTTGTTTCTGTTAGACCATAAACATTAACTGATAAATTATTCATCTTTTCAAATTTAGGAATATCATTTAAAGTCATCGGAAACTTTAGATCTTTCGTATTTAATGTATTCTCATATTTTTTATAATGAGATACTCTTTCATCATGAAAATGTGGAGGATGTAAGTGTGCTAAAATAGACCAGAGAAAACATTTATTGTCTTTATTTTTGATATTGATAACTGCTTTTCTATTTTTGATAACACTGGGTAAATCAATGTAAGAAGAAGCTTTTAGAGGATCTGATTTAAGAATATGAATGTCTATGTAAATAATTTTTCCTATATTGAATCCACTTCCTACGATTGAATTATCCACATCTTGCTCTTGTTTAATAAGTTCATCATAGACTCCTGATGTTTTAAAATCTTGATATGAAGATATAAAGTGTGGCTCAGTTCTCATGTATGGTGCATCTATAACTCCTTCATCCTTTGTCATTTCTAATTTTACTCCCATATAAAATTTAAGTGGTTTCATTTCCTTTAGTGTTTTTTCAATCAACGTTTGAACAGCAGGTTTAACTATTTCTACAGCATCAACTATAGACTCTGGTTCAGGAGGTTTGAAGTTAAAGACTCTTATTTTAATATGTCCTTTGAATGCTCCATCAGAGTTTTTAGTTGTGATAAAATTTGATAAATGTAGATTTGTTTTAAGATGTATTTTGAAGCCTTTCTTGAGGATATTTTTATTACATGTAGAACAGTGTTTTGTTTCAGGTGGAAGAGGGGAAAGTTTGTTTAAAATGTTGTATGTATGTTTTGCGGTGAGAATATGTTGTTTATAATATTTTACTTCCTTCTCGCAAGTATCACAATAAACCATATTTATAGCGTGAGAAAACGTGGTGTTTTATATATATCACTGTGCTTAAAATAAAACACTTTTGAGCTTTACAGCTCCGTTTTATATATAATCGCTGTGCTTAAACTAAAACACTTTTTCACTCAGAATCATCTAAGTCATAACTATCACATGAATACTCAGAATCATACTCAGAGTCATCAATAAAGCTACTCTCATAACTATCATTTGAGCACAAACTATTAGTATCATAACTATCATCTGTGTTCAATGAAATACTATCATCACCATCGTCCAAGTTCAATGAAATACTATCATCACTATCGTCTGAGTTCAATGAAATAGTAAAATCTTCACTGCTGTATTGACTCATATTTAATTAGCAAGAAAAATATTCCCATCAATATCTATATACATTCTTTCATTAACAGATTCAATCTCTACAATTTTTATATCAAAAGTTATCTTTAAATAATCTCTAACTATCATAGAACGAAATGACATTTCACCAGAAATATTAACATCATTCATTTTACTTAGATCTACACCCTTTGGATTATTAAAGAAAATACAAATGTCTCCTCTAGAATTATTAATGGTCTTATCATTCTTTTTCAAAGTATCGTGGTCAATCACTTTTTCAAGCTTTGAATAAATTGCCAGGAGTAGAGGAGAAACTTTTGTTAGATTTACTTTAATGGATGTCTTTCCAGGTATAGTTAGAGCTCTTCCTTTAAATGAAATAGAGGGGCTCATGTTATTTTCCATAACTGGTTTTACCCAAAAATTTCCATATTTATCTTTGTTCAATTTAACATCTTTGACATATTTTTCTATATCTTCCACCGAAGTAGAGATTGATTGAAATTTGTCTTTTGTGCTTTGAAACATTGTGTTTATTAATGAATAAACTTGCGTTTAGTTTAAGTAAAAATTTACCACATAAATATGATAAGTTCTGAAGGATATTTAGAATTTCCAAACTCTCCATATGATAAATTAGAGAATTGTCCGGCTTGTGATAGAGTGGGGCTTAATGATGAGGATTCATATAAACAATGTATTTTCTGTGATTTAATTTTAATTAATGATAATAAGAAATATAAAAAAATATATAACTCTTTTAAATTAGAACCAAAAATGAATTACTTTACAAGATTAATAAGAGAGATGAATGTTAAGTATTGTGATGATAATACACCATTTCTTTCAAGGGAAGAGACTAATTGTATTGAGGAAATGTATAAGGGTTTAATGATATTTATTATTCAAAATAATTTTAATGGAAATGTTAATACAAGATACTATATAAATAAAATAATGGATTATTTTGAAATTAAACCCGAACTCAGGATAAAATATAGAGTTTCTCAAATAGCTCAAAAAAAGTTGGATAACTTTTTTTCCAAATATATAAATGAATGATTTTTTACCCGTTTGGGAAAATAAGATAAAATTTAATAACCATAAAAACATTCCAAATTCATTGAGATGTCTAATAGTTGGTTCAAGCGGATGTGTAAAAACCTGTTTACTTTTAAAGATGCTCCTTGGTTCTAATTTTTTAGATTATGATAATTTAATAATTTTTACAAAGTCAAGTTTTCAACCCGAGTATCAACTACTCTCACGGGGTTTTAATGTGGGTCTTAAAAAGGAAGACATTATCGGTTTATTTAAACTTCAAAACAAACTAAATGATTATAATATTGATGATATAATACAATTATTTTGTGATACACAGAAATCAAAATCGAAACCCATAACTTGTATTCTCAGTGATAATACGGATGATATACCTTCACCTCAAGATTTAGATAAATCAAAAAAGAACCTTGTCATCTTTGATGATTGTGTTAATGAGAGAAACCAAACAGTAATGGATAGCTACTATACAAGAGGGAGACATTCTTCTTGTAATTGTATATATCTTAGTCAATCATATTTTCAACTCCCTCGACGCTCAATAAGAAACAATGCCAATACTTTTATTTTATTTAAGTTAAATTCAATAGATGTAAATAATTTTTGGAGAGATAATTGCTCTACGTTATGTAGTAAAAAAGAATTTGAAAATTATATGAAACACACGATTGGAAAATATAAATATATTGTTGTGAAACAAGATGAGATACTAAATGATATTTTTCAATAAATAAATACAGAAAATGAATACTGAAGAAAGAGAAAGAAAGTTTAAGGAACATCAACAATTAGTTTCAAAAGTTGTTAAACAACAGGAAGAGATAAAGAAGAAACGGAGACAGAAACTAACTGGTGAAGAAGCCTTTGAAAGAAAACAAGAGAAATTCTTTAAACCACTTTTGAAAACTCAACACCCTACAGTTCCCACGGTAGAATTTACTCCGAAAAAACTTCAAATGCTCAAAGATTTTAGTCAGATAACAAAACAAGAACTTGGTGAATTAGAATATGATGACGAGGGATTATTTCGGAAACTTGAGCAGGTAAATCAACCCCCTAATTATGTTGTGGAAGCTCTTCAAAACAATGAATATTCTGCGGGTTCAAAAACCAGAGCAGGTCTCATTCCAACAGAAGAACCAGCAGTGTTTCATCTTGTGGAAGAAAAGGTATTGATATTTAATGATGAATTGATGTTCTTGAGTTCTACTCAACCAAATGTTAAATTAACTCCAAGATTAATGTTTCTTCTAACAAACCCCGGATTCAGCGGTTCAAAATATTTTGAGGAACCACTTGATATGGAAAGAGAGGAAGACAGGGTATATATTGAGTTGTTAAATACACTTGATTATGGAGTTTCTGTTGCTGGTAAAAGTAAGAAGAATGAGAAGGAGAAACATATTATTGATGCTTTAAGTAAGCTTGGTTCGGGTGTTAGTTTTCTTCCAAATGACCCATCACAATTAGTTAATAGGCTATTATTGTTATTAGGTAGTAAGAAGGCTGGAAACAACAATTGTTTTAATGAATCCTCAGCCATTTTAGATCAGTTGATGAACATGAAAATAATTAATAAATGTCAATACAAAGATATTTTATTAGATATTAAATAAGATGAGAAGCACAATTCTTAGTTTTAATTTCACAACGAGCGATTACACAGCTTCATTCCCTTACCCACTACAACTTGACCCCCTTACCTCATATGAGGCATCTTTGTTGTCAATGGAAACTTACAATACCCTTTTTAATATCACAGAGAAAAACAACAAGTTTAGTTATAATCCAGGCACTGCCTACAAAACTATAACTGTTTCACCTGGAGCTTACGAGATTTCTCAAATATCTTCAGAAGTCTCTCGCCTTATGAAAGAAAAAGGTGATGAACCAAAAAATATTGTAATAGATATTCAAACACACACTTCAAAATCAACTATTAAACTGAAAAATAATTATAAAGTTGATTTCACGATTGAAAATTCGTTCAGAGAGCTATTGGGTTTCTCTTCAAAAAAGATTGAAAATAACGGGACGTTTTACAGTGATAATGTTATCCAAATATCCTCCGGTATAAATTCAGTATTAATTCATTGTGATTTGATTGATGGTGCTTATAACGATGGAATAAGAACAAATACAATATTTTCATTCAGTGCATACTCAACCCCGATTGGTTATAAATTTAATATGGAACCAAAAAATCTTGTCTATTTACCTGTGTCAGGAAAAACCATATACAGAGTAAATTTTAGGATAACCGACCAAGATAATCGTATGATATCCTTTAATGATGAAATTATATCCATCAGAATTCACCTACGTGAAGTTTTTCAATAAATAAATAATGGTTATTGTAAGAAAACACGAGTTGGGAAAATATAAAATAATTACAGGGGAGGGCATGTTCCTTTCACCAGACTATACAAGGTATGTGGGTAAAGGATACTATAAACCTAAGAGACAACGGGGTGTGGGTCATCAATTTCGAAATAAAGGAGATGGGATAATTGATACTCTAATGGGTATTGGTTCAACCATTCTTAAACATAAAGACCTAATTGGTTCAACTGCTTCTCTCATGGGAAATGTAGCAGGTGTTGTAAAGAGTATAAAAGATGCTCAAAAGGAGTCCCATAAATTACAAGCAATCAAAGAAATTAAAAAAGGTAAAACTCAACTATCTTCACAAGAACGACAAAAAATCATTAAAATACTTGGGTCAGGGTTTCAACAATTTTAATACTATATAAATACAAGTATGGAAGCGATTGATAGTATCTATGATTTGGATGATACGATTATCATTTCAAACTCTACTAAAAAGGAAGACTATTTTAAGGTAAATGCTATTACAGGAACCGACTGGAATTCAAACGGAACAAAAAGTTTTGAAATAAATAATCAACAAACTTACTTGAATATAGCTGATAGTTTCTTGCTGTGTAAATTTAAATTCACTAAGGCTGCGAATAATACTAATGCTACACTCGTAAATGATTTCTTCTGGAAAATGTTTGACAGTGTTCGCCTGTATATTGGAACACAAGAGGTTGAAGCGGTTGATTATGTCTCTGCTACATCTGAAATGATGAAATTTACACTATATTCGTTTGGTGATAGAATGGGTAAGGGAGCTGTTGAAGGCTTTATTCCTGATATGTCAACGGGAACAAACACAGACCCTGGTTATAGTCAAAGGAAGTCAATGTATAATGATGACGCAAAAGCTGAGAATAGTTTTACCGTAGCAGTACCTCTTAAAGGTATATTTGGATTTTGTGATTATGATAAAGTTTTGTATGGTCTTAAAATTAGATTTCAACTACAAAGGAATGATAATGTAAATAGATTGCTTTTTGGGGCTGAAAATGCTTTTGGCGACAATAATAAATTTGTTATTAATGATTTGTGTTGGTATATCAATGAATATACTCCTAATCTTAAAACGGAGGAGATGTTAAATAGAAGACTTAACTCAAAGAAACCGCTAAATGTATCATACCTTAAAAGAAGATGTCAACACGTTAAACTGGAACACACTACCTACACTTGGAATTTGGGTGTTCTTGAAGGAAAGCCACGATACCTATGGCTCATTTTTAAAAAACCAGATGGAGAGGAGGGTACTAATAAGAATAATGCGCTGAGTGATAATGCTAAGGTGAAACAACTTCGGGTTTCTCTTGATGGCACATTTTATCCGCGAGATAGATTGGAAATTGATTGGGAAAAAAATGATTATGCGGAAGCCTACAAGTCCTACCAAAAAGTGTGTGAAAGTAATGGTAATAATGATCCTATTTTGGATAAGGTTGCATTTAAAGGTTTATATACAATCTACGCAATTGACCTGAGTTCTCAAAAGGAAACTATAAAGTCTAATCGAGTGGATACTTCTCTATACATTGAAAGAGGGGAGAATGAAGAAGTTGATGCTTATTGTTTGCTTTTGGAGGAAACAGAATTACAGATTAATACAGATAATGGTGTTATGATTAATATCACATAGGTTTTTTCTCATAAATAAATGGTAGGGGTATATGTTAATCAAATCAATCTTAATAAATTAACATCTTGTATTCAAAATCAAAAGCCTTGTATTATTAATGTTAATACAATTCAAAGAAAAGGAGCTGTAAGAATTGATGTTTTACTCACACACACACAAGTAAAAACACTAAATGATGTTGGATCACTTAAAATTAAAATGACGAAACCTATGTTAAAGAAATATTCAATAGACGAGTCAAGAGGAGGATTTCTCCCGTTTCTAATTCCTTTATTTGCTGGTTTAAGTGCGGCGGGAGCATTGACTGGTGGTATTTCAGCAGCGGTAAAAACTGCTAACGAAAGGAAGGCACAACTAAAAGCTCAAAAAGAATTGGAAAGACATAACAAGGAGTTGGAGAAACAAATTAGTGGAAGTGGTGTAATTGTAGATTTTGCTCAAAAACTTGAAAGTCTACCTGATAAAGCTAGATTGTTGGTTGGTGATATGCTTTCCTCTATCGCTCAAGCGGGTGTTAAACTAACTAAACGGGGTAATGGATTGTATCTTTCTCATAAATAAATGGATAAATGGTTTAAACAATTTGGAAAGAATACAACGTCAAATATAGAACTAGCCAAGTATTGTAAAACACTAAAAATTGATAATGTGGTAATCTGTATGAGAGATGAATTAATACATATAAATAAGAATACAAAGAATATTATTATGAATTTAGACACACAGAATGGTTCTCATTGGGTTTGTATTCATAATAGTCAGGATAAATATTATTTTGATAGTTATGGTATGCCACCACCTGTTGAAGTAATACAATTCTTACAGAATGGTGTTTATCAAACATTTCAAGTTCAAGAAATTAATTCTAAATGTTGTGGTCAATTATGTTTATATGTATTATTTCAACTCAACAATAATGAAAATTTTTATGATATCATTTTTAATCTAATATAAATGACTTATGTTGGAAAAGATGGTTCTATCTTTGGAAAATCCTCTCAGGATATTGATTTATCAAATTATTATACAAAGGCACAGGCTGAACGACAAAAATATAGTGTAAGTAAAAATATTAATATGAAGAATACTTATAAATTAATCAATTATCCAAACCCTACAGATGCGAATGACTTAATTAGATTAAGTGATTTATCACAATATATATTTTTAAAGAAAACAGCACGTTTTGTGAAAGAAGTAAAATTTACAACCACAACACCTGGTTATACTGACCATACACCTTTCCTCATTGAATTTAACTACCTGCTTACAATTGAATTTTATAAAGAAGGACATTTAGTTAATATGCGAATTAATAAATGGGGGTATGATATGCCTGATTTAGGGTATAATTGGTCTTTTTCAATAAACATAGAAGACCTACATGATTTAAATCAGTCTCGTAAAGAAGAATATTATCCACTTGGTGAGGATAAGGATTTATGTGGAAGTACAATTAGTAAACAACAAATACGTGATTTTAAGAAAAGAAAAATATATGATAGTATAGCGATGGTTCGCATGACAAAGAAGGAAGGTAATGAGATAAGGATAGAAAGCCGAGGAATACAAACCGATTTGGTAGTGGGAAGATGGGGTGGTATTACCTGTCATAATATTAATCTCACATATATTTCTGATACATAAATGGCAGGAAGAAGACTACAAGAGAATTATAATTTTTGTATTCAAGGATACCTACAAGAAAAGGGTGCTCGGTATTACATACCTTATGATTTGGAGCATATACATGGGAATTTTGTCATTAAAAACTGGCCTTATACTGATATTGTTAAACCCACAAATAGAGACTTGTTTAAAATATTAAATAAAAATGAACTTCTCAAAGTTATGAAATATAAAACTCTTTTAGAAATCGTCAACAAATCTTATTGGTATCCTATTATGAGAAAAATAATTATAGATACAAGAATATCTCAAAATCCAGATGAGTATATGTATAATATTCTTTGGGGTTCAAACTCAAGGGTAGCAAGGGATGAGGAAGGAGTTGAAGAAGAGAAGGAGGAAAGAGAGAAAAAGGAGAAGGAGGAAAGGGAGAGGGAGGAGAAGGAGGAGAGGGAGAAAAAGGAGGAGAAGGAGGAGAGGGAGAAAAATGAGAAGGAGGAAAGGGAGAAAAGGGAGAAGGAGGAAAGGGAGAAAAGGGAGAAAAAGGAGAAGGAGGAGAGGGAGAAAATGGAGGAGGAGGAGAGGGAGCAAAGAGAGAGGGAGGAAAAATATAAAAAGATGGAAATCATTGAGATTCATAAAAGATTGAGTGTATTAAAGCAAATAAATCAATCTCAACGCACCGAAGAGGAAATTAAAGAATTAACAACTCTTATGAAGATAATGGTTTCAAAAATAAGAACGTCAATGTCTTCAATTTCAGGGAGGAGATTTAAACGAGAAAGTGGTGAAGAAGAAGAAGAAGAAGAAGGAAAAGATTATGTGATTGATGATGTTGGTGTCATTGACTTTAGTTAGTTTTTATTTGTAAATAAATGGAGGAGAGAGTGAAGGCATTCCTTAGGATTCTTTATGTTTTAAAAATAAAGATTGAAATGTATATGTTGAAAACCAAAAAGGTTTTGATACTCTGTCGGAATTTTTCTGATAAATAAATATGAGTTATTGTCTCAAATGTAAAAAGAAAACTAAATCTAAAAATATCTCTTATGTTAAAGCTAAAAATAATAGAGTTTATCAAAAAGGAATATGTCAAGTATGTGGCTCTAAAAAGTACCAATTCATCTCTCCTAAAAGAGGAGGAGACATACAAAAGTTTCTGTCAGGAAGTAAATTTACAACAACTGGAATTCCAGGGGAATTACACCTTCCAGGGTATTCTTTCTGTGGTCCAGGAACAAACTTGGATAAAAGATTAGATGAGGCTGACAATCCTAAACCTTGGTCTAAACCTACAAATAGGGTTGACGAAGTGTGTATGAAGCATGATATTGCTTATGGGAAAACCACTACGTTGACTGAAAAACATAAAGCCGACAGCGAAATGTTGTATAATTTGTCTTTGATACAAAATCCAACGTTGAGAGAGAAAGTTGATAGGTTTATTGTGAGAAATTTGATAAATGCTAAATTGAAACTTGGTCTTGGTTATTCCTCAAAAAACTATTAGGCTCTAATGATGTCATCAAGACTGAGGAGTTTTTGGCTGAAGAATTACACAAACCTATAATCACAAAGTTTAAAAGAAGGAAGGTTTATTCTAAATACACTGACCACATATGGTCCGCTGATTTAATTGAATTGAATAATGACAGGGGATACAGGTATGCTTTAACCGTTATTGATTTGAGGAGTAGATTTGCCTGGGTTGTCCCTTTAAAAAATAAAAGGGGTGATACTTTAATGTTAGCCTTTAAGCTAATATTTGATCGGGATAAAAGGAAACCAAAGAAGTTATGGACTGATGAGGGAACAGAGTTCTATAACAAAATATTCATGAAATTTCTTAAGGGGAAGGGTATTAAATTATACAGCACCTTTAATGAAGGAAAGGCAGTTGTTATTGAGCGTTTAAATCGTACTTTAAAAGAGAAATTATATAAAAAATTCACACAACTCGGTTCTCAAAAATGGGTGTATTTAATTCAGGATATTGTAGATAATTACAATAATACAGTTCATTCATCAACACAATCAAAACCATCAGAAACATTTACAAAATTAGAATATGAAAAGGAGATTAATTTGAGAAAGCCCAAGTTTAAAGTTGGTGATATTGTAAGAATATACAAATGGAAAAGTCATTTTGAGAAAGGTTATACACAAAAATGGACTCGTGAATTATTTAAAATCATTGATGTAATGGATACAGTCCCTTGGACCTACAAATTATATGATTTAAATGGAGAAGAAATCTTGGGTTCATTTTACTCACAAGAATTACAAAAAACACAAGTAAGCAGATGATACCCTTGAAAATAATAAATAAATAAATAAAATGTAATGGGGATACGTTTTTAAATCTGTGAACCCCAAACACAGAATCCCACAACTTTTTAGTTGGGGCTTAACTTTTGTGTGTGTATAATGGGGATACGTTTTTAAATCTGTGAACCCCAAACACAGAATCCCACAACTTTTTAGTTGGGGCTTAACTTTTGTGTGTGTGTGTATGTGCGAGTGAGTCATAATAATATACAAACCCTAACCCAACCCAAGCCCTAACCCAACCCCATCCCTAACCCAAACCCATCCCTAACCCAACCCAACCCTAACCCAACCCCATCCCTAACCCAACCCCATCCCTAACCCAACCCCATCCCTAACCCAACCCCATCCCTAACCCAACCCCATCCCTAACCCAACCCCAACCCTAACCCAACCCCATCCCTAACCCAACCCCATCCCTAACCCAACCCATCCCTAACCCTCACATTCAAAATCCCAACCCTAACCCAATCCCATCCCTAACCCAACCCCAACCCTAACCCTCACATTCAAAATCCCAACCCTAACCCAACCCATCCCTAACCCAACCCCATCCCTAACCCAACCCCATCCCTAACCCAACCCCAACCCTAACCCTCACATTCAAAATCCCAACCCTAACCCAACCCCATCCCTAACCCTCACATTCAAAATCCCACCCAAACCCTAACATAATCTTTCTTTTCTTCTTTTTTAAATACGTATTTCTTTTTTTTTTTTTCCTCTTCCTCCAATTCTGTCTTTCAAGGCTTTTAAGTTTGAAGAAGTAGAAATGGGAAGAAAGAATTTTCCAGCATTTTCTTCCTCGAACTTTCTTGATATTGCTTAAATCAAGCGTCATTAAATAAAGAACATTGTTCATTGCTTTAGAATCCAAAGAGTCTCCAAGAGGAACCCCACAGGTAGAGTCTCCAAAATAAAACCAACTTTCCAAGTTCCCAAGGTATAACCACATTCCTGTTGAGCCTCCAAGATAGGTATCACATTCCGAGTCATCAAAACAAAACCCCCATTCCGAGTCTCCAAAAATATAACCATCTTTCCAAGTCCCCAAGGTAAAACCACAATTTTCAGAAATATTGGGGGTTTCCATGATAAGTCTCACATAGTATAACTGCGGACCATCAGGGAAAACTTCCCTTTCCCAATTTTTTAGGGTTTCTATGATGTGTCTCACATAGTATAACTGCGGACCATCAGGGAGAATTCCCATTTCACAATTTTTTAGGGTTTCTATGATGTGTCTCACATAGTATAACTGCGGACCATCAGGGAGAACTCTCCTTGCCCAATTTTTTAGGGTTTCTATGATGTGTCTCACATAGTATAACTGCGGACCATCAGGGAGAACTCTCCTTGCCCAATTTTTTAGGGTTTCTATGATGTGTCTCACATAGTATAACTGCGGACCATCAGGGAGAACTCTCCTTGCCCAATTTTTTAGGGTTTCTATGATGTGTCTCACATAGTATAACTGCGGACCATCAAGGAGAACTCTCCTTTCACAATTTTCAGAAATTTGTGGGTCTCCAATGTATGACTTGTATTCTGGCTCATCAAGGTAGAACTTGTTCAGTGGGTTTTGTTTTGATAACTCACAACAAGTATCATCATGGTAAAACTCTTTTTCAGGATTTTGTGGATCTCCAAGGTATAACTCTTTGGCTGGGTCATCAAGGTAGAACTCGTTCTGGGGGTCTTGGTTGTTCAAAATGTCTTCAAACAAAAAAAGAACTTCATCCCAAGTTGTGTTAAAAGCAGAATTTTCATTTCGTATCTCAGATACAATTTCCTGTGAAAGAAAATAACAATGTATTAATTTAATACAATATTTTTTATTTGTATAAATCAAGCTCTATGAATATTAAAATAAACTTTGTTAACTCTTACACGAGTCTCATCTTAAAAAAAAAAAAAAAATTAAATAAATAAATAAATAAATAAACAAACTTACCTCCATTGATAAGAGGTTCGAGTCCAGTTCATCAATCTGAAGGTTGAGTTCTACACAGGTAGTAGGACTCCATGGAATAGCAAAGTTATCCCATTCCATTTCGGCATAGTAGTCCATTCTCAAGTGAAGCAGAAAGCGTGTTTGAAAAAGCCTGTGTGGTCGGTGCCTTTTATAAGGACTGGGTGTGTCTTCCTGTGGAAATTCCCTGGGCGTGTCTTAACTGGAAATGATGTGATGGAAATTCCCTGAAAATGATGTAATGTATTACCTGGAAATGATACAATGCTGAAGAGTTTATAAAGTGGGTGGGACTTAGCAAAAGTGGGAGGAGCTTAGCAAAAGTGGGCGGGGCTTAGTAAAAAGTGGGTGTGGCTTAACAAAAAGTGGGCGGGGCTTAGTAAAAAATGGGCGTGGTTAACCAAAAAGTGGGCGGAGCTTACCAAAAAATGGTATGTGGCACTGGAGGCGCTCAAACAAGAACATTGAGGGAGGTTTACCATTTTATCTTAGCTCAGTTAAAATATCTTAATAAAGAACCAAACTCAAACATATTTTTTGTTAATATATTAGATGGTGAAGAGAGTTGTAGGAGAATTAAATTATTTCCCACGCATAAACAAATATTTGTAGGGTCGTTGTTTGAGTGGGTTATATTCACCAGATGATATTAAGAGTAAAAGGTTAAAAGGTCCATGAGGTCAGAAGGATCACAGGTGTTTAAGTGGTCTAATGAATAAGGATAACATGTCAAAAGGTTAGAAGGTTCGTAAAGAACAGGGTGAGAGAAATATAGGTGTTTAGGGGCAATGAGGGAGGGAAAGAATTAATATGGAAGTGAATGGGTCAATGTTTGAGTGGGTCAAAGATTAATCTGCCAGATGATATGTAGAAGAAGGATGATAGGTCTATAAGAGAAAACAAATATTTGTAGTGTTTGAGTGGTCTAATGAACAACATTAAGGATAGGTACTACAGACAAAAGGTTCATAAAGATGAGGGTGGGAGAAATAGAGGTGTTTATGATTTTTGAAAAAGACAAGGGGGTAAATGACATTAGATAGGGATTTCCCATGTTAAACGGAGGTGTCCCAGAAGCAACATTATTACACTACTGATAGTGTTGAAAAACCACTTTTCGCACTTGTGTTAGTGTTGAAAAACCACTTTTCGCACTTGTGTTAGTGTTGAAAAACCACTTTTCGCACTTGTGTTGGTGCAGGAAACCACTTTTGCACTTGTATTAGTGTGGAAAAAACACTTTTTGCACTTGTGATAGTGTTGAAAAACCACTTTTCGCACATGTGTTAGTGTTGAAAAACCACTTTTCGCACTTGTGTTAGTGTTGAAAAACCACTTTTCGCACTTGTGTTGGTGCAGGAAACCACTTTTGCACTTGTATTAGTGTGGAAAAAACACTTTTTGCACTTGTGATAGTGTTGAAAAACCACTTTTCGCACTTGTGTTAGTGTTGAAAAACCACTTTACGCACTTGTGTTGGTGCAGGAAACCACTTTTGCACTTGTATTAGTGTGGAAAAAACACTTTTCGCACTTGTGTTTGTGTTGAAAAACCACTTTTCGCACTTGTGTTAGTGTTGAAAAACCACTTTTCGCACTTGTGTTGGTGCAGGAAACCACTTTTGCACTTGTATTAGTGTGGAAAAAACACTTTTTGCACTTGTGATCGTGTTGAAAAACCACTTTTCGCACTTGTGTTAGTGTTGAAAAACCACTTTTCGCACTTGTGTTCGTGTTGAAAAACCACTTTTCGCACTTGTGTTGGTGCAGGAAACCACTTTTGCACTTGTATTAGTGTGGAAAAAACACTTTTTGCACTTGTGATAGTGTTGAAAAACCATTTTTCGCACATGTGTTAGTGTTGAAAAACCACTTTTCGCACTTGTGTTGGTGCAGGAAACCACTTTTGCACTTGTATTAGTGTGGAAAAAACACTTTTTGCACTTGTGATAGTGTTGAAAAACCACTTTTCGCACTTGTGTTAGTGTTGAAAAACCACTTTTCGCACTTGTGTTAGTGTTGAAAAACCACTTTTCGCACTTGTTTTGGTGCAGGAAACCACTTTTGCACTTGTATTAGTGTGGAAAAAACACTTTTTGCACTTGTGATAGTGTTGAAAAACCACTTTTCGCACATGTGTTAGTGTTGAAAAACCACTTTTCGCACTTGTGTTAGTGTTGAAAAACCACTTTTCGCACTTGTTTTGGTGCAGGAAACCACTTTTGCACTTGTATTAGTGTGGAAAAAACACTTTTTGCACTTGTGATAGTGTTGAAAAACCACTTTTCGCACATGTGTTAGTGTTGAAAAACCACTTTTCGCACTTGTGTTAGTGTTGAAAAACCACTTTTCGCACTTGTGTTGGTGCAGGAAACCACTTTTCGCACTTGTGTTAGTGATGAAAAACCACTTTTCGCACTTGTGTTGGTGCAGGAAACCATTTTTGCACTTGTATTAGTGTGGAAAAAACACTTTTTGCACTTGTGATAGTGTTGAAAAACCACTTTTCGCACTTGTGTTAGTGTTGAAAAACCACTTTTCGCACTTGTGTTAGTGTTGAAAAACCACTTTTCACACTTGTGTTAGTGTTGAAAAACCACTTTTCGCACTTGTGTTGGTGCAGGAAACCACTTTTGCACTTGTATTAGTGTGGAAAAAATACTTTTTGCACTTGTGATAGTGTTGAAAAACCACTTTTCGCACATGTGTTAGTGTTGAAAAACCACTTTTCGCACTTGTGTTAGTGTTGAAAAACCACTTTTCGCACTTGTGTTGGTGCAGGAAACCACTTTTGCACTTGTATTAGTGTGGAAAAAACACTTTTTGCACTTGTGATAGTGTTGAAAAACCACTTTTCGCACTTGTGTTAGTGTTGAAAAACCACTTTTCGCACTTGTGTTAGTGTTGAAAAACCACTTTTCGCACTTGTGTTGGTGCAGGAAACCACTTTTGCACTTGTATTAGTGTGGAAAAAACACTTTTTGCACTTGTGATCGTGTTGAAAAACCACTTTTCGCACTTGTGTTAGTGTTGAAAAACCACTTTTCGCACTTGTGTTCGTGTTGAAAAACCACTTTTCGCACTTGTGTTGGTGCAGGAAACCACTTTTGCACTTGTATTAGTGTGGAAAAAACACTTTTTGCACTTGTGATAGTGTTGAAAAACCATTTTTCGCACATGTGTTAGTGTTGAAAAACCACTTTTCGCACTTGTGTTGGTGCAGGAAACCACTTTTGCACTTGTATTAGTGTGGAAAAAACACTTTTTGCACTTGTGATAGTGTTGAAAAACCACTTTTCGCACTTGTGTTAGTGTTGAAAAACCACTTTTCGCACTTGTGTTAGTGTTGAAAAACCACTTTTCGCACTTGTTTTGGTGCAGGAAACCACTTTTGCACTTGTATTAGTGTGGAAAAAACACTTTTTGCACTTGTGATAGTGTTGAAAAACCACTTTTCGCACATGTGTTAGTGTTGAAAAACCACTTTTCGCACTTGTGTTAGTGTTGAAAAACCACTTTTCGCACTTGTTTTGGTGCAGGAAACCACTTTTGCACTTGTATTAGTGTGGAAAAAACACTTTTTGCACTTGTGATAGTGTTGAAAAACCACTTTTCGCACATGTGTTAGTGTTGAAAAACCACTTTTCGCACTTGTGTTAGTGTTGAAAAACCACTTTTCGCACTTGTGTTGGTGCAGGAAACCACTTTTCGCACTTGTGTTAGTGATGAAAAACCACTTTTCGCACTTGTGTTGGTGCAGGAAACCATTTTTGCACTTGTATTAGTGTGGAAAAAACACTTTTTGCACTTGTGATAGTGTTGAAAAACCACTTTTCGCACTTGTGTTAGTGTTGAAAAACCACTTTTCGCACTTGTGTTAGTGTTGAAAAACCACTTTTCACACTTGTGTTAGTGTTGAAAAACCACTTTTCGCACTTGTGTTGGTGCAGGAAACCACTTTTGCACTTGTATTAGTGTGGAAAAAATACTTTTTGCACTTGTGATAGTGTTGAAAAACCACTTTTCGCACATGTGTTAGTGTTGAAAAACCACTTTTCGCACTTGTGTTAGTGTTGAAAAACCACTTTTCGCACTTGTGTTGGTGCAGGAAACCACTTTTGCACTTGTATTAGTGTGGAAAAAACACTTTTTGCACTTGTGATAGTGTTGAAAAACCACTTTTCGCACTTGTGTTAGTGTTGAAAAACCACTTTTCGCACTTGTGTTAGTGTTGAAAAACCACTTTTCGCACTTGTGTTGGTGCAGGAAACCACTTTTGCACTTGTATTAGTTTGGAAAAAACACTTTTTGCACTTGTGATAGTGTTGAAAAACCACTTTTCGCACTTGTGTTAGTGTTGAAAAACCACTTTTCGCACTTGTGTTGGTGCAGGAAACCACTTTTGCACTTGTATTAGTGTGGAAAAAACACTTTTTGCACTTGTGATAGTGTTGAAAAACCACTTTTCGCACTTGTGTTAGTGTTGAAAAACCACTTTTCGCACTTGTTTTAGTGTTGAAAAACCACTTTTCGCACTTGTGTTGGTGCAGGAAACCACTTTTGCACGTGTATTAGTGTGGAAAAAACACTTTTCGCACTTGTGTTTGTGTTGAAAAACCACTTTTCGCACTTGTGTTAGTGTTGAAAAACCACTTTTCGCACTTGTGTTGGTGCAGGAAACCACTTTTGCACTTGTATTAGTGTGGAAAAAACACTTTTTGCACTTGTGATAGTGTTGAAAAACCACTTTTCGCACTTGTGTTAGTGTTGAAAAACAACTTTTTGCACTGGTGTTAGTGTTGAAAAACCACTTTTCGCACTTGTGTTGGTGCAGGAAACCACTTTTGCACTTGTATTAGTGTGGAAAAAACACTTTTTGCACATGTGTTTGTGTTGAAAAACCACTTTTCGCACTTGTGTTGGTGCAGGAAACCACTTTTGCACTTGTATTGGTGTGGAAAAAACACTTTTTGCACTTGTGATTGTGTTGAAAAACCACTTTTCGCACTTGTGTTAGTGTTGAAAAACCACATTACGCACTTGTATGCGCTTGGAGGTATGCGCTCTACCGAGTGCCGCTCTAGTTTTATTTTACCTGGTTTTATGTGTCATTGTGGTGTCTGAAGGAAAGAAAAGATTTGTTGAAATGGAGAATGTGTTCATGTTTTCCGGTTTAGCACAACTGTATTAAGCTGTGGATGAAAGAAAACTGTTCTTTTTCAGGGAATCAAAGATGATTCCATCATCATCAATCAAAGACGTTGATCTGAACTCCTCACCTCCACACGATTCACCAAAGAAGGAGAAAAACACCCCGTAAAAGCGTGTGAAGTAAATAATTTCATTCACCCCCATCTGCACTTTTGAAAACTTGATTTTGGATATATCTACCTCAGGGAATGTACAATAAATTGACTTTTCAATCTTTTTCAACTTAGACACATGTTCGGAAGAGACAACAACAAGGAGCGTTGTGCGGACGTTTCACATTCCATGTGAGTAAGAGAATCACCTTTCAGGACGTCATGACATTCATTGTGCTTGCAATAGAAATGGTATTTCTTTGAGGAAACTAATGTGAATCTTGTCGTGTTTCGATCACATTTTGATCCATAATTATTTTCTATATTATCGATTGGAGGTTTCACGGCTGTGGGATTTCTATGACGTGCCTCCATGGAGTTGTTTACCTGGGGTGGGAATCTTGATCCAGATATAAAGGGTCATGCGGGTGTTTTGTATGAAGAGCGAGTTTATCATATGTATAATATATATATACATCAGGAATACATCAGGAAGAAGATAATTGTTCTTTGGTCATTTATTGTTACATATCTTTTCTACCTGTCCCAGCTTGTATAATAATCATAAAAGTAGGACCGTGGGTCCTGAAGCTCACCTGGATCACGAGCTACAATCACTCAAACCCCCCACAGACCCTCTCAGACAATGATGTTTTTAATGTCGTGAACAAACCGTGAACAAACCGTGAGCCGGGAAACAATATCTCTCCGTTCTCAGGACCGAACTCTCTTATCTGTCTCCCTCTTCCAAATCCTGGTGGTGTCTGGTCAAATCTGTTTCTGGTGTTTGTTCCCCCTCCATCCCCTCCCTCACCTCAAATGTCCACACGGCTGACTCCGCACGTGAAAAAGCTGAATGCCTCAACTCTGTGTTTGCCTCTAAATCTTGTGTTCCAAACCCCTCCAAACCCCATGTGTTCCAAACCAGTGCAGGAAACCACTTTTGCACTTGTATTAGTGTGGAAAAAACATTTTTGCACTTGTGATAGTGTTGAAAAACCACTTTTCGCACTTGTGTTAGTGTTGAAATACCACTTTTCGCACTTGTGTTAGTGTTGAAAAACCACTTTTCGCACTTGTGTTGGTGCAGGAAACCACTTTTGCACGTGTATTAGTGTGGAAAAAACACTTTTCGCACATGTGATAGTGTTGAAAAACCACTTTTCGCACTTGTGTTTGTGTTGAAAAACCACTTTTCGCACTTGTGTTAGTGATGAAAAACCACTTTTCGCACTTGTGTTGGTGCAGGAAACCATTTTTGCACTTGTATTAGTGTGGAAAAAACACTTTTTGCACTTGTGATAGTGTTGAAAAACCACTTTTCACACTTGTGTTAGTGTTGAAAAACCACTTTTCGCACTTGTGTTAGTGTTGAAAAACCACTTTTCGCACTTGTGTTGGTGCAGGAAACCACTTTTGCACGTGTATTAGTGTGGAAAAAACACTTTTCGCACTTGTGTTTGTGTTGAAAAACCACTTTTCACACTTGTGTTAGTGTTGAAAAACCACTTTTCACACTTGTGTTAGTGTTGAAAAACCACTTTTCGCACTTGTGTTGGTGCAGGAAACCACTTTTGCACTTGTATTAGTGTGGAAAAAACACTTTTTGCACTTGTGATATTGTTGAAAAACCACTTTTCGCACTTGTGTTAGTGTTGAAAAACCACTTTTCGCACTTGTGTTAGTGTTGAAAAACCACTTTTCGCACTTGTGTTGGTGCAGGAAAACACTTTTGCACGTGTATTAGTGTGGAAAAAACACTTTTCGCACTTGTGATAGTGTTGAAAAACCACTTTTCGCACTTGTGTTTGTGTTGAAAAACCACTTTTCGAACTTGTGTTAGTGATGAAAAACCACTTTTCGCACTTGTGTTGGTGCAGGAAACCATTTTTGCACTTGTATTAGTGTGGAAAAAACACTTTTTGCACTTGTGATAGTGTTTAAAAACCACTTTTCACACTTGTGTTAGTGTTGAAAAACCACTTTTCG
The DNA here is from genome assembly GCF_964187855.1 of Myxine glutinosa. Lineage (NCBI taxonomy): Eukaryota > Metazoa > Chordata > Myxini > Myxiniformes > Myxinidae > Myxine > Myxine glutinosa. The sequence continues at coordinate 115,043 of NW_027617395.1, forward strand.
CACTTGTGTTAGTGTTGAAAAACCACTTTTCGCACTTGTGTTGGTGTAGGAAACCACTTTTGCACGTGTATTAGTGTGGAAAAAACACTTTTCGCACTTGTGTTTGTGTTGAAAAACCACTTTTCACACTTGTGTTAGTGTTGAAAAACCACTTTTCGCACTTGTGTTGGTGCAGGAAACCACTTTTGCACTTGTATTAGTGTGGAAAAAACACTTTTTGCACTTGTAATAGTGTTGAAAAACCACTTTTTGCACTTGTGTTAGTGTGGAAAAAACACTTTTTGCACTTGTGATAGTGTTTAAAAACCACTTTTCACACTTGTGTTAGTGTTGAAAAACCACTTTTCGCACTTGTGTTGGTGTAGGAAACCACTTTTGCACGTGTATTAGTGTGGAAAAAACACTTTTCGCACTTGTGTTTGTGTTGAAAAACCACTTTTCACACTTGTGTTAGTGTTGAAAAACCACTTTTCGCACTTGTGTTGGTGCAGGAAACCACTTTTGCACTTGTATTAGTGTGGAAAAAACACTTTTTGCACTTGTAATAGTGTTGAAAAACCACTTTTCGCACTTGTGTTAGTGTTGAAAAACCACTTTTCGCACTTGTGTTAGTGTTGAAAAACCACTTTTCGCACTTGTGTTGGTGCAGGAAACCACTTTTGCACTTGTATTAGTGTGGAAAAACACTTTTTGCACTTGTGTTAGTGTTGAAAAACCACTTTTCGCACTTGTGTTAGTGTTGAAAAACCACTTTTCGCACTTGTGTTGGTGCAGGAAACCACTTTTGCACTTGTATTAGTGTGGAAAAAACACTTTTTGCACTTGTGTTAGTGTTGAAAAACCACTTTTCGCACTTGTGTTAGTGTTGAAAAACCACTTTACGCACTTGTGTTGGTGCAGGAATCCACTTTTGCACTTGTATTAGTGTGGAAAAACCACTTTTCGCACTTGTGTTAGTGTTGAAAAACCACTTTTCGCACTTGTGTTGGTGCAGGAAACCACTTTTGCACTTGTATTAGTGTGGAAAAAACACTTTTTGCACTTGTGATAGTGTTGAAAAACCACTTTTCGCACTTGTGTTAGTGTTGAAAAACCACTTTTCGCACTTGTGTTAGTGTTGAAAAACCACTTTTCGCACTTGTTTTGGTGCAGGAAACCACTTTTGCACTTGTATTGGTGTGGAAAAAACACTTTTTGCACTTGTGATAGTGTTGAAAAACCACTTTTCGCACATGTGTTAGTGTTGAAAAACCACTTTTCACACTTGTGTTAGTGTTGAAAAACCACTTTTCGCACTTGTGTTGGTGCAGGAAACCACTTTTGCACTTGTATTAGTGTGGAAAAAACACTTTTTGCATTTGTGATAGTGTTGAAAAACCACTTTTCGCACTTGTGTTAGTGTTGAAAAACCACTTTTCGCACTTGTGTTAGTGTTGAAAACCCACTTTTCGCACTTGTGTTGGTGCAGGAAACCACTTTTGCACTTGTATTAGTGTGGAAAAAACACTTTTTGCACTTGTGTTAGTGTTGAAAAACCACATTTCGCACTTGTGTTGGTGCAGGAAACCACTTTTTGCACTTGTGTTAGTGATGAAAAACCACTTTTCGCACTTGTGTTAGTGATGAAAAACCACTTTTCGCACTTGTATTAGTGTGGAAAAAACACTTTTTGCACTTGTGATAGTGTTGAAAAACCACTTTTCGCACTTGTGTTAGTGTTGAAAAACCACTTTTCGCACTTGTGTTAGTGTTGAAAAACCACTTTTCGCACTTGTGTTAGTGTTGAAAAACCACTTTTCGCACTTGTGTTGGTGCAGGAAACCACTTTTGCACTTGTATTAGTGTGGAAAAAACACTTTTTGCACTTGTGATAGTGTTGAAAAACCACTTTTCGCACTTGTGTTGGTGCAGGAAACCACTTTTGCACTTGTATTAGTGTGGAAAAAACACTTTTTGCACTTGTGATAGTGTTGAAAAACCACTTTTCGCACTTGTGTTGGTGCAGGAAACCACTTTTGCACTTGTATTAATGTGGAAAAAACACTTTTTGCACTTGTGATAGTGTTGAAAAACCACTTTTCGCACTTGTGTTAGTGTTGAAAAACCACTTTTCGCACTTGTGTTGGTGCAGGAAACCACTTTTGCACTTGTATTAGTGTGGAAAAAACACTTTTTGCACTTGTGATAGTGTTGAAAAACCACTTTTCGCACTTGTGTTAGTGTTGAAAAACCACTTTTTGCACTTGTTTTAGTGTTGAAAAACCACTTTTCGCACTTGTGTTGGTGCAGGAAACCACTTTTGCACGTGTATTAGTGTGGAAAAAACACTTTTCGCACTTGTGTTTGTGTTGAAAAACCACTTTTCGCACTTGTGTTAGTGTTGAAAAACCACTTTTCGCACTTGTGTTGGTGCAGGAAACCACTTTTGCACTTGTATTAGTGTGGAAAAAACACTTTTTGCACTTGTGATAGTGTTGAAAAACCACTTTTCGCACTTGTGTTAGTGTTGAAAAACAACTTTTCGCACTTGTGTTAGTGTTGAAAAACCACTTTTCGCACTCGTGTTGGTGCAGGAAACCACTTTTGCACTTGTATTAGTGTGGAAAAAACACTTTTTGCACATGTGTTAGTGTTGAAAAACCACTTTTCGCACTTGTGTTGGTGCAGGAAAACACTTTTGCACTTGTATTGGTGTGGAAAAAACACTTTTTGCACTTGTGATTGTGTTGAAAAACCACTTTTCGCACTTGTGTTAGTGTTGAAAAACCACATTACGCACTTGTATGCGCTTGGAGGTATGCGCTCTACCGAGTGCCGCTCTAGTTTTATTTTACCTGGTTTTATGTGTCATTGTGGTGTCTGAAGGAAAGAAAAGATTTGTTGAAATGGAGAATGTGTTCATGTTTTCCGGTTTAGCACAACTGTATTAAGCTGTGGATGAAAGAAAACTGTTCTTTTTCAGGGAATCAAAGATGATTCCATCATCATCAATCAAAGACGTTGATCTGAACTCCTCACCTCCACACGATTCACCAAAGAAGGAGAAAAACACCCCGTAAAAGCGTGTGAAGTAAATAATTTCATTCACCCCCATCTGCACTTTTGAAAACTTGATTTTGGATATATCTACCTCAGGGAATGTACAATAAATTGACTTTTCAATCTTTTTCAACTTAGACACATGTTCGGAAGAGACAACAACAAGGAGCGTTGTGCAGACGTTTCACATTCCATGTGAGTAAGAGAATCACCTTTCAGGACGTCATGACATTCATTGTGCTCGCAATAGAAATGGTATTTCTTTGAGGAAACTAATGTGAATCTTGTCGTGTTTCGATCACATTTTGATCCATAATTATTTTCTATATTATCGATTGGAGGTTTCACGGCTGTGGGATTTCTATGACGTGCCTCCATGGAGTTGTTTACCTGGGGTGGGAATCTTGATCCAGATATAAAGGGTCATGCGGGTGTTTTGTATGAAGAGCAAGTTTATCATATGTATAATATATATATACATCAGGAATACATCAGGAAGAAGATAATTGTTCTTTGGTCATTTATTGTTACATATCTTTTCTACCTGTCCCAGCTTGTATAATAATCATAAAAGTAGGACCGTGGGTCCTGAAGCTCACCTGGATCACGAGCTACAATCACTCAAATCCCCCACAGACCCTCTCAGACAATGATGTTTTTAATGTCGTGAACAAACCGTGAACAAACCGTGAGCCGGGAAACAATATCTCTCCGTTCTCAGGACCGAACTCTCTTATCTGTCTCCCTCTTCCAAATCCTGGTGGCGTCTGGTCAAATCTGTTTCTGGTGTTTGTTCCCCCTCCATCCCCTCCCTCACCTCAAATGTCCACACGGCTGACTCCGCACGTGAAAAAGCTGAATGCCTCAACTCTGTGTTTGCCTCTAAATCTTGTGTTCCAAACCCCTCCAAACCCCATGTGTTCCAAACCAGTGCAGGAAACCACTTTTGCACTTGTATTAGTGTGGAAAAAACACTTTTTGCACTTGTGATAGTGTTGAAAAACCACTTTTCGCACTTGTGTTAGTGTTGAAATACCACTTTTCGCACTTGTGTTAGTGTTGAAAAACCACTTTTCGCACTTGTGTTGGTGCAGGAAACCACTTTTGCACGTGTATTAGTGTGGAAAAAACACTTTTAGCACTTGTGTTAGTGTTGAAATACCACTTTTTGCACTTGCGTTAGTGTTGAAAAACCACTTTTCGCACTTGTGTTGGTGCAGGAAACCACTTTTGCACTTGTATTAGTGTGGAAAAAGCACTTTTCGCACTTGTGTTTGTGTTGAAAAACCACTTTTCGCACTTGTGTTGGTGCAGGAAACCACTTTTGCACTTGTACTAGTGTGGAAAAAACACTTTTTGCACTTGTGATAGTGTTGAAAAACCACTTTTCGCACTTGTGTTAGTGTTGAAAAACCACTTTTCGCACTTGTGTTAGTGTTGAAAAACCACTTTTCGCACTTGTGTTGGTGCAGGAAACCACTTTTGCACTTGTATTAGTGTGGAAAAAACACTTTTTGCACTTGTGATAGTGTTGAAAAACCATTTTTCGCACATGTGTTAGTGTTGAAAAACCACTTTTCGCACTTGTGTTAGTGTTGAAAAACCACTTTTCGCACTTGTGTTGGTGCAGGAAACCACTTTTGCACTTGTATTAGTGTGGAAAAAACACTTTTTGCACATGTGTTAGTGTTGAAAAACCACTTTTCGCACTTGTGTTGGTGCAGGAAACCACTTTTGCACTTGTATTGGTGTGGAAAAAACACTTTTTGCACTTGTGATTGTGTTGAAAAACCACTTTTCGCACTTGTGTTAGTGTTGAAAAACCACTTTTCGCACTTGTGTTGGTGCAGGAAACCACTTTTGCACTTGTACTAGTGTGGAAAAAACACTTTTTGCACTTGTGATAGTGTTGAAAAACCACTTTTCGCACTTGTGTTAGTGTTGAAAAACCACTTTTCGCACTTGTGTTAGTGTTGAAAAACCACTTTTCGCACTTGTGTTGGTGCAGGAAACCACTTTTGCACTTGTATTAGTGTGGAAAAAACACTTTTTGCACTTGTGATAGTGTTGAAAAACCATTTTTCGCACATGTGTTAGTGTTGAAAAACCACTTTTCGCACTTGTGTTAGTGTTGAAAAACCACTTTTCGCACTTGTGTTGGTGCAGGAAACCACTTTTGCACTTGTATTAGTGTGGAAAAAACACTTTTTGCACATGTGTTAGTGTTGAAAAACCACTTTTCGCACTTGTGTTGGTGCAGGAAACCACTTTTGCACTTGTATTGGTGTGGAAAAAACACTTTTTGCACTTGTGATTGTGTTGAAAAACCACTTTTCGCACTTGTGTTAGTGTTGAAAAACCACATTACGCACTTGTATGCGCTTGGAGGTATGCGCTCTACCGAGGGCCGCTCTAGTTTTATTTTACCTGGTTTTATGTGTCATTGTGGTGTCTGAAGGAAAGAAAAGATTTGTTGAAATGGAGAATGTGTTCATGTTTTCCGGTTTAGCACAACTGTATTAAGCTGTGGATGAAAGAAAACTGTTCTTTTTCAGGGAATCAAAGATGATTCCATCATCATCAATCAAAGACGTTGATCTGAACTCCTCACCTCCACACGATTCACCAAAGAAGGAGAAAAACACCCCGTAAAAGCATGTGAAGTAAATAATTTCATTCACCCCCATCTGCACTTTTGAAAACTTGATTTTGGATATATCTACCTCAGGGAATGTACAATAAATTGACTTTTCAATCTTTTTCAACTTAGACACATGTTCGGAAGAGACAACAACAAGGAGCGTTGTGCGGACGTTTCACATTCCATGTGAGTAAGAGAATCACCTTTCAGGACGTCATGACATTCATTGTGCTCACAATAGAAATGGTATTTCTTTGAGGAAACTAATGTGAATCTTGTCGTGTTTCGATCACATTTTGATCCATAATTATTTTCTATA